>NC_142950.1:24935385-24995385 GCF_046866305.1 Octopus bimaculoides | reverse complement strand
GCAATTTCACGGAAAAGGCTGAAGGCCGATTAGATGCAAATAAAACCCATGTGCTTGGCATTTCCTCACATCAAATCGAAAGATAGCCATTCACGTTATTTTCAATTACTCATGCATTATCTTTTTGTGCTGAGATTTTGATGATGTGCTTGTATATTTTTAGTAGGGTAGGTGTGAGAAGCTGAATATGGCCAGTTAGTACATAAAACAAATATATTTGGGCCGGACATGGCTGATTTAAATGCTAAAGGGTTAATAAATAGATATCTTACCTATGAGGTACACTTTTGATTCTTCAAGAAAATTAGCAATGGCTTCTGTAATTTTTTCATCATCATCATCATCAGCTGTGACATCAAAAGCCTTCCTGCATGACTTCTTGTCATTTGGTTTCGGACCGAGACGCTTTTTGGCACTGCGCCTTCTTTTCTCAGCTTTTCTATACACTCCATTGAAGTTCTCTTCAAGTTTTTCTAAATCAGGGACACTATCAAACAGGTCATCATTTTTCTTGCTGGTCGTCACAGAATCAATGTCTGGTTTCACTGGCCAAGGCCGGGTGTCTTTCAGAGCCTTTTTGTAGCTGTAAGATTCTACCTGCCGATCACTGTAACTGTCGCCTTTGTGCTCCATGTCAAATCCGTGGAAACCTTGAGACAACATCTGTGATTGTAATACAGAACCCCAAATATTCTTATTTTTCTTTGGTTTGCTACTAGTGTTAGAATCTGTGACATCCTGGCCAAAGGAAAACTGCGTATTGTGTACTTGGAAAGTGTAGTTCTTGTTAATAGAATTGCTGAAACTATACTCCATAGAACTCTGCTGGTCTTTTGAAGCAATACCATACCGTTTCTTTTTCCAGGTAAACTTTTCATCATCGCTGTCATCTGAACTTGATGCAATCTTTGCATCTGATTTGCAGCGATAGGACGTGGGGTTCACTGGCTTTCTGTAATTCTGAGAAATGGTTGATGATGTCTGTAACAGAAAACGAGCAAATCATTCTTAATAAATAACATTGTGCAACAAGATTTTTGTCCTTGGGTAGCAACTGTTATTTCCTATTTGCTTTTACTCCTAGTAAGTATGAAAAATGGCTAATATTTCTTTCAAATGGGAAATATAAAAGAAAAAAAAAACGTTTTCAAAATAGTCAATATTTTTGTAGTTCAAAAACTGTGATTTATGACATAAAATGTCCTCTAGAATTAGCCAGGGATAATAACAACAAGCTTTAACTACTAAATATTGTTAAACACACCTCTGCAAATACAATGTACATAAGCAATTCACTTTAAATACAACGAACAACTGTCAGTGAGACTGTTTTTAGCAGATCCACAAATAGGGTTCATGGCAGGCAATGGGTTAAACAAGGAACGAAACACTGGATAATTGAGTCTTACCTAACCTTAAAAAGGTGGGATGGTTATAGTTGGAATGCCTTTGATTATAGGTTTGGCTGATCAAACTTGACCAAGGGTTAAACAACAACCTCTCCTTAAGACTGTACAAAAGTTCTTTCATTGATGGCAAGGTCAAAATTGGATCATCAGTTAGTGTGGTCAAATGGTAAGATTAATCCATTGTCCAGTTTAACACCACAGTAGAGTCCACTACAAGAATTCAGGCTAGGTGTCTGGTCTGTGGTAAGTTGCACTACTCCCTGAATCAATTGTGGGGTTTTTTTTTTCCTCTCTGAAATACCTCTTCTCCCATCAGTGTCAGACACAAATCTAATGGATGCTGCCTTTCGTCCACTTTCATAAATTACAACAAAAATGTTTTGTAAATTGGCTTACATAAGATGGTCGAGACTTCTAAACACCATACTCCTTTTACTACTCTCTTTCTGACAATATTTTTTCATACAAGTTAGACACAAGACACACGCACAAAAAAGTAACCCGGACAGTTCACAAAGTACAGTATACACCCAGTTTGTCAGTCTACCCTATACAATTATCAATAGCAGGCTGGAATATGTATTATACTTCTAACCTACGTACAGGCACGTTCGAATAATAATAGATCTGTGGATCACACTTAGGCATGTATGGCATGGGTCCGCTTTATCAGCTGATTTGGTAGGGGTTGGATACACAAGAGAACAGAATAACTTACACTACAGTTTGAAAATCACAAAAAGGAAAATTAATCTGCAGGGTTTATCTATCTATCTGTGTGTGTATTACTTGGTATTGTTGATCAACTTGTTGAAACCAATAAAAAAATTACTGATGGTGGGACTCAAATTTCGTGGAACAAAAGTTTTGGTTTTATTGGGTCTTCCAAGTTTCGACTATAACGGTTTATTCAAGTAGACGGATTGAATAAGCCGTTAAAGGGGAAACTCGTAGTCCTGGCCGAATCAACGTGTGTGTGTGTGTATATACATACATACGCAGCCACGTGTATATATTATATATATATATATATATATATATATATAAACTTCTGCAAATGTATATTTGAAAATTTATACCTTCGATAGATAGAACCAAGTTTGACAGGAAAGTGAGACGTTCATGCTTTTTCTAAATAAATAAAAGATTATACAAACGCAAACACACATGCAAGGTATAACAGTACTGTAACTGTAAGGAATGTAAAAATGATGATACACAAGAACAAAAATACATTTAACAGGAATAAAACATTTATTACTCAGATGCAATTAAGCCTGTAAGTTTTGATCAAAGATTAACAATCTGCAAAAAGTTTTAGAAATTATTTTTTTTAATAATAATCATTTTGTTTAAATCAGAAATTGGTAAGTAAGACTGGGGAGTTTACAATTGTTTTTATTTTTTAAACGTATCTACCTAACGAATATTGAAACTACTTTTATTTTCGCTATATATGTATTTGCGTCTGCAGTGGTGTGTGAACATAAATTGTGTAAGTGTTCGTACATTTTCAACCTTAATTAACTGAAACATCATTTAAAAATTTTCTGGAAACGAAACAGTTTAATATTAATTATTCATCGAAGACTGATGAAAATGGAAATGATATTTAAAAAAGAAATAATGAAGTTCGAGGTTGTTTGTTAACAATATATATCGATATAGTTGTAAAATGAAAAGAATTATTGTTTTATATGAATTTTACAGGCATTAATGAATAATAGGAAGACTATAAATAGGATAATTTCTCATTTAAAATAATTTTATAGTTTCATAAACATAGTTTTGGTAGGGATTAATTTCCCCAGTTAAACTACCATTAAGTCTTAACATAATCACGCACCACTTCAATGGGAGGAACTGTTCACGTTAAAAAAACATAGAAAATGTGCAATAATAACGACAACCATAATAATTTGTAAAGACACGGATATAAGAAGACTGTTATAAACCCTGATTACCTGGATATTTGACGAGGCTTCATTATCAGAATCAGAATCTAACAATTCACCGTCTTCCAGTTCCAATGCCGCCATAACAGATTCAGTTTCGCGGCAGAAACAACTTCCGCTGCCGAAACCACGATTTGAAACCGTTTCGTCTGAATCACCTCACCAATTGATTCTCTTCTTAGTTTATGTCATACGCATTTTTGTTAACTTAGCCTCTATGCTAAACCACATTCCTAACGAATTAAGCCTACGAATCCCATTAAAACGTTCGCAAGAAGCCACAAACCACGGGGAAAAGACCTTTGAATGAAATCACCCCAAGGGCTTGACTGATTCTTTTATTTTATCAACAGAAAGTTGAATGAACAACGTTGACTTCGGTGGGATTTGAATTCAAAGCCTAAAGTGCTGTTATTAAATCCCACGAGGCATTTTCTTCGACTACCTAATGATTCGGTTAATCCACCGACTTAGATTTAAACATTAATCTATAACGGAGGTAGGTAGAAGACCACACAATTCTGGAGGAAGAGGGTATTGCTAATTAAATTGTTACTTGTACTTATCTTATGGACCCCGGAAGTATGCAAGGGAGAAAATCGACAGGAATTGAACAGGGGAATATGATGGGCCGTAGTTAAATCCTTCAGGTTCCGACGATCGAATAATTCTCTGCCAAACCATTGCCCTCCTCGGTCCTTCTTAATTGTTGATTCTGATTTAGTGGAGTAGGGTTAGTCGATTACATCGGTCCCAATACTTGACTGGTACTTTATTTTATGGAACCTGGAGGGATGAAAGGCAAAGTTGATCTCGGAAGAAATACTGTAAAGCATTTCTTCCCAACCTATCGCCTTCATCAGTGCTAAAAATAAGAATTTCTTACATTGGTACCAGGTCACACATTAGCATATCTGTGAGTATCCTTGGCTCATAGAATAACTAAATGATGCTTATTTTATTGACTTTTAGGTATGATGCTGGAAATAAGGGAAGTCTAATTAAACTGTAGAGCGATTGAACGAAAATACTACATATTTCAGCTTTTGCCCATTTTCTGCGAATATTTGTTTTAAACCCTAGATTAGAGCTAATTATTTCTAACAGAATTTTGCAACAGGTCGATCAGCCTGATTGACTTACGAAAGTGAATAGAGAGTTACTCAAATGACACTATGTTTGGGAGGTAGAATAATAGCTTAGGGGAACCAAAGGAACATACCTGAAGACATATATATATATATATATATATATATATATATATATATATATATATATATAAATATATATAAAATCTTTAGCCCAAACCAGTTTTAGCTTATCCCCTTTTTCAAGGTGCCATGCAGTAGGACATCCGGGCACCATGTACTTGGGAAGCAAGCTTCTTATCACGCAACCATGACTGCATCGTTTTACATATCTTATTTACAATCCATCCCCAATATTTGAGGACCTAACAGAAGACTCACTGAAGTGCCATGTGATTGAAGAAATTAAGAAAAATCCTGACACAGAAGACATCCAAATTACCATTAAACAGATAAATTTGAGGAACCCCCATCTCTGGAACTGATAGTATACCAGCTGAGTTTATTAAACAGCGTGTATGTAAGAGATTGACAATAGGACTACATTCGATGTCAATATGTGGAATGGTTCATTAGTTCCACTGGATTGGAAGGATACTAGTCTAATGTACAAGGGAAAAAGTGCCTAATTATACTGGGGTAACTTTCATAGTATTTTCTTATTACTGTGGATAGGATGTACATCAGACTTTTATTGAAACCACAGCAGACACACACATGCTCCATAGTTGTCCCAAAGACTTAATATGGATTTAGATTGAGAAGCAGTAATTCAAATATGATCTTTAGTGCCAGTCTGTTGCAAGAGAAGTGTATAGACCAGAGACTTCCTCTTTTACCAATTTTTCTTTTATTTAATGAAAGAGCAGTGGTGATTTAAAACCCAACTGCTAGATAACCAGTCTGACACCATAAACAAACCACCACAGTTCCATGTGATCAGTCTGTCAACTGACCACTCAATGTGAGTTTGTGACGGGGTATGGTTCGCTTAAATGTTCTTGTTACCAATAGGAACCGCTTTTGCCACTCGATAAACTGCAGAGTGTTGAAGGCAGCCGAGCGATGTGCCTCCAATCTTGCCATGGTCATTTCTTAAAAGCACCCAGTATACTCTGTAAAGTGGTTGTTTTCATGATGTATGGAATGTGAAAAAGTTTCAGTTTTTATGAGTGAACCTTTAATAATTATCAAAAACTAATTTTATTCATATAACGAGTATGATTGTTTTCCAAACACTTTTTGGGCTTAACAGGTATACCATGACAATTTTCAGTCTACCCAGATTCCTATACTAAATGAAATATACTATATATCTGTAGAATCACTTCTCTCTAACACCAGATATATTCTTTATATTTATTGTATGGGTAAGATTAATTTCTCAATGAACCATTATTTGACCAAACTACCTAAACACACTCCTTGAATGAGACAGAAACCATGCACGATGATAAAATGGAGCCCAGGCAGTTCTCCAGTGGACCAGCTCCTATCAAACCGTCCAACCCATGCCAGCGTGGAGAATGGATGTTAAATGATGATGAACTCCAGGTTCTTGGACAGACCCTCTCTAAACATTCACCCAATGTCTTGTAACTTCTATGGATGCAGTGCAGTTTCTCTCTCTCTTCCAGTTAGCAATTATTAATGTTGTTCCTTGTAAATAGCCAACATCAAATATCTTTATGTCCAGCAATAAATATTCGTGAGTTGCTTCCGTCATTATTCAAGCAGTCAACAAATATCTTCATTCATTGCTACTTGAACAACCAATTTACCTTATGATAAAAGCTCTTCGACATGGTCGATAGAAATGCACTGAAGAAAATCTTGGGAAAGATGGGTGCCCATCTGAGAGTGAAGATCTGTTTGTCCAATAACACTGGTGCAAAGGCCTGTTTCAACTCAAATAGTGCTTTCACAGCCAATTCAAATTTATAACTTTGTTGAGCAAGGGGACATAACTGCGTCAATTTTGTTCTCCATAGATTTTGCAATTATAAAAGCTCATAAATTTAAAGACTGTAATCTAGGTATCTCTGTCCACTATTGTAAACTTTTTATTCCGAATTGATTCAAACCTAAATGAAAGACCTTTATAACTTTTGTTCCTGATACGCTTTATGCTGATGACTGTGATATTGTGGTTCATTAAGGATATTGGTTTCAAATTTTGGCAGAAGGCCAGCAATTTCGGGGGAGGGGTATGTTGATTACATTGACCTCAGTGTCCAACTGGTGCTTACTTTACTGACCCTGAAAGGATGAAAGCAAAGTTGACCTCAGAACAGATGGATGAAATGTTGCCCGGCATCTTGTCCAGCATGCTAATGACTCCGCCAGTTTACTGCCTGGTAGTTCATTAAAAATATTAAAAACAATTAATGAACTTCTGCCGTGCCAATCTTGCTTTTGAACATAAAATACTAAGTCTGAAGAAAACTAAGGTGATGTTTACAACTGCTCCAGGAAACATGTATGTGTAATCAAATACAGTTATCCCAGACACCAGACAGTGGATTTTGTAGATCTCTTAATCTACGTTCAGTGGAGGCGCAATGGCCCAGTGGTTAGGGCAGCAGACTCGCGGTCATGATTTCCAGACCGGGCGTTGAGTGTTTATTGAGCAAAAACACCCAAAGTTCCACGAGGCTCCGGCAGGGGATGGTGGCGAACCCTGCTGTACACAACTTTCTCTCACTCTTCCTCACTTAATTTATTGACCCTGAAAAGATGAAAGGCAAAGTCAAAAGTCAATCTTGGTGAGATTTGAACTCAGAATGTAAAGATGGATGAAATGCAGCTAAGCATTTTGCCCGGCATGCTAACAATTCTGCCAGCTTGCCGGTTTGACAATAAATAAATGCAAACTCAACACCAGGATAAATACAAAAAAGAAATAGAAAAAAAGTTTTATTGTAACTATTTATAAACACAAGAATAATATTCGTCTTCAAGTTCATAAAGTTCAGTGGCCATGTCATCTCGTAAAGTTAGTAACTTTGTGTCCAGTTCGCTCTGTTTCTGTTTGTATAGTTTTGTGTTCTGACCAATGACATCATTCACCGATGGGAAGTCGTTTAAGATGAGAAACTGCTTGAGATCTGATACGAGCTTCATGAGGGACTCTCCAGCACGAACCTGTCCATATGTGGAATAGAAAGGAAGACAAATGAAACCAGGTGAGCTGATAGCCAAATAATTAGAAGTGTGTGTGTGTGCATCTAATTCTATTTTATCTTTTATCTGTTTCAGTCATTAGACAGTGGCCATGCTGGGGCACCACCATGAAGAGTTTTTGGCCAAACAAAACAAACCTCAATGCCATTAAAAAAAAAAGCCTGGTACTTATTCTATCAGTCTCTTTTGCCAAACTGCTATGTTATATGGATGTAAACAAACTGGCATTGGTTGTCAAGCAGTAGTAGGGGACAAACACTGATACATAGACACCATCAAATACACACACATTTATATATACACATACACATGACAGATTTCTTTCAGTTTATGTCTACAGATCCACTCACAAGACTTTGGTTTGCCTGAGGCTATTGAGATGCAAACTTCTTACCAAACAGTTACAAACGCATGCATGTCTATCTAGGAATACATCATCAAATATAAGTACAGGTATGTATGCAACATCAGCTGAATGGTTAAGAACTTCTCTTCACAATCACAAAGTCCTTGGTTCAACTGCAGTGTATGGCACCTTGGGCAAGGGTCATTTATAATGTCCACAGGCTGACCCAAGCTTTGTCTATGAAATTGGATAGATAGAAACTGTGTAGAATCTCACTGGTTGGATTATACCTGTAGTACACTCTCATCACCTTAATGAAATTCTCAATCTGAATTCTGATTCAGGTTGTGGATTTCATAAAGGGTACATGTGTCACTTAAATGATAATTTAATGACAGATAAAACAATTGATCAAACATTTGATATGTGTTGTCTAAATTGACAGTGATCTTATTGTCTTTACATTATTAAATATTGGAGTTGTTTAGCCCAAGGACAGCTTGGACCAAGTTTATCTCTCATTTAGACCAGTGGTCCTCAACTGGGATCATATGGACTTTGGGGGTTCACATAAGATTTTGTTGTTAAAATTTATGTGAGCTGAAATCCGTTATACTTCTACCATGCACAAAATATTTTGACATTTTTTAAATACAATCCTTAATATTTAATTATAAAGATATAGTAGGGTTATTTTAAACATTGAATGGCTATGAGGGTCCATCTGAGTAAAATAGGAATCAAAGGGGTCCATAGGAAAAATGGTGTATCTAAGATTGACTTGAGAGAGAGAGAAAGAAAGAGAGAAGCAATGCCTCTTCACTACGACTTACAATATTTGAAGCACGGACTTGCATCTCATATTGATCTTGTTCTGCTTGAGTCATCCTTGAGATTTGTGTATCGTCTTCCACCTGAGACACAAAAAAAAAAAACCCCATTAATTACAAGACGTAAAGAAATATTTTTCATTTTCCTATCACTGTCATTGAAAGACAATTAACCAAAGTCATCTGTTCTTTATCTGAAAATGCAGACCTATGGATCAAGAACAATCCAGCCATGAACAACCTGTCTTTTGGTTGTCATGTTGTTAATCAGGTCTTATGTAGAACTATGCTATCCAGCCTGTCTACTTTTAACCCTATGGTATTTAACCCAGCCATATCAGGCTAAAATATTCCACCTGTTTTATGTTAAAAATTGCCAGCAATTTTTTATTTAATTTCGTTTGTAAAATAATCTTTTGTTTTTAATAATACTTCTCTATTAAGACCACAATTTACTTCAGTCAACAGGGCAAATATATATTCGAGGTTCAGTCTCACTGCATGGCACCTTGGGTCAGGTGTCATCTACATATATATATATATATATATAAATATTCAATATATATATTTATCAAAAGATAAACAATCACATCTCCAAAATCTCAATAATCTGAATGCTAAAGGGTTAAAGGCTGTATATAGAGTGATTTGAAGGAGATTTGGCAGCTATTCCTATCATGTCAAGTAACTTTAGATACCCTGCGACTTTGATACTCTATAGGTTGGGGGTAACCAAAAGGTTGTGACCTTCATACCTTTCTATAAAGCATGAATACAGAATTGAAAGTTGGTCAGTCAGAATTTAGGCCAAGTGCTCACACTCTGTCACAGAAAAGGTATTGTATAAGAATGGTATGCATCTGTTGTTTCTGACAATGTGATAAAAAAAAAAAATGGGAGAGAGTATTTTATCAGAACTGCTTTAAGCTGTTATGAGTAGTCCTTGCACTTATGAAGGGGTTTCTCTCACCCAGGTTTCCCTGCTTCAGAGGAAAAGCAAAGCCACTATGTCTGAGAGAGATAACAAGGTACAGGGGTTAGCAATGTTAAGCCATGTTGCTGGCTTCATTGCTTACGGCCCAACCATGAAACAGGCGATACTTTATTTTCAGAGTTGATGAAAAATACTGATGCTATCATCATCATTGGCAACACTAACTTGTATCCAGGTTGTTAATTTGTAGTGAGTGATTGTGCCTCTTCATCTTGATGGGTGTGGAGGATGCTGGTGTCTGAGGTGGCTGTTCAGGCTAAGGGCAGTATAGAAGAGCCAAGGGAATCTATCACAGGGTAGGGGTTGACAGGGGACAAAGAAATGTGAGTCACTCTTTGTGTCTTTGATGTCTGTTATTTTCCATTTGGTCCATTCCCTTAACTATGGCATGCTGCCAATTTGGGGGATGTTATAGAGAACAGATTAATTACAAGTTTTTTATTTAATTAAAAACAATAAAATTATTTCATTTAATCATTTAACATTTTTTCCATACATTGAAAATAAAAACTGATTCTACATTCTTTTTGTTTTTCACTTATTGGGCTATGGCCATGCTGGGGTGTTATTGATCTCTGTTTGTTGAAGTGTTAAGTTACGATAAGTAAAGGGGAACATGACATAAACACACAAAGGTTTGGTGGTTATAATGAGAGAAATAGAACTCAATATGCAAAATAGAGCACATAAAGAAATAAACACACACACACACACACCTCATTGGTGCTGGTATGACATAAAAAGCACCCAGTCCACTCTGTAAAGTGGTCGGCATTAGGAAGGGCATCTACCCATAAAAACCATGTGGAGCTTGATGCAGTCCCCTGGCTTGCCAGCTCCTGTCAAACTGTCCAACCCACACCAGCATGGAAGACAGATGTTAAATAATGATGATAATGATGATTGCATGTTTTCCACACAATTTCTGTCTATCAAATTCAACTCACACGTTATTGGTTAGCCCAATAATTCAATAGTCTATATGCACACACAGACAGACATACACATATGTTCAAAACATTTAAGGTGTAAAATGTAGTCATTAATTTCAGCAAATTAAGTCATCAATAAAAATTAACATGCTTTGTTAGTCACCAGTTAGTAGGTAGCTGAACCAATGATGACAGTGGACAGTGGAGTTAGTTAGGTAGTGGACAGAGGAGTCAGTTTTATCTAACCAATAGACTTTGTGGCTTGTGTTGACCATTACACTGTAACACGATTTCTGTCTTTGGGTAGCAACTGTTATTTCCTATTTGCTTACCCCTAGAAAGTATGAAAAATGGCTAATATTTCCTTCAAACTTTGCTTTTGTTACTTTTATTCAAATCCCAAAGAATCCCCTTCAACACATGGCTATGATACTTCCCCACTACTCCTGCTCATGATCAGAAATGCATGTCCCACTAAGGAACATACTCAAGTGGTTATGGTCAAGCAATTGACATGCAAATCTGTGGTATTGAACAGAATATTTGGTATAATGATATCTCTGCTTCAGCAATTCAGTGCTGAATTTGTCTGAAATGTAATGGAGAACAGGTCAGTTTTAAGACATTGATGTCCAGGTGACAAAAGCAAAGTTTGAAGGGAATAGTTGCCATTTCTTTTGATTTCCAGGTAGAAGCATATAGGAAATAATACTTACTGACCAACGACAGAAACAAAAAATTTTGTTACACAGTGTTAGCGAAGCAGTAAACAATGCAGTGAGAGTTAGTTGTGTCAGTCCAGTGTTAACTGGTCAGTAAAGCCACCGAAGCAGTGACTGGTGTGAACCCTGAACACACAGTATTGGTCCCATCAATCTTAGACAAGACACTGGGCCAAGACAGTACCAAAAATACTAAACCCCACACTAACCCACCCAGTCCATTGCTTAAAACTACCAGCACCTCCATAACAACCCACCCTGCACCTATGAGAAAGGTAAACCAGGTGATAAGAAAGCCTTAATCTTGTAGCATTTAAACTGGCCATATCCGGCCCAAATATTCTATCTGTTTTGTGTTCAAACCAGCCAGTGATCTGGTCTCTCACACCTACCCTATAATGTTATTCTAAAATTATACAATTACATTATTGAAATGTCAAAGCTACAAAGTTAATGCATGATTAATTCAAAACAGTGTGAATAAATAAGCATTACATGTTACACAGTAAGCTGAATGCTAAAGGGTTAAGCATGCGACTTACAACCCAGACACCCACCTATCTCTGTCCCTCATCATCATTGGTGGTTCTATAACACTAACAGATGGACTAAATAAACAAAAAAAATACCCCCCCCCCCTCATACAATAAAAACGAAAGTGAAACAACAACAACAACAACAAAAGCTATGGAGATATTTAATGATAGTTTGCAAAATAATTTCACAAATGAGAATAAAAATAAATAAATACATCCTACTGAGTGGAGGGGTTAATCTTTTTAATTGTAGTTAGGGATATGTCAGTTTAAAGGAAGCACATAGCTTAGTGGTTAAGGTGTTGGACTCATGATTGTAAAATTGTGGTTTCAATTCCTGGACTGGGTGATGCATTGTGTTCTTGAGCAAAACACTTCATTTCATGTTGCTCTCGTCCACTCAGCTGGCAAAAATTAGTAACGCTGCGATGGACTGGTGTCCCAGCTTGGAAGGAATATACATGTCACAGAAACTGGGGCCCTATGCTCCTTGTAGACTAAATAGCCAACTCCCTCCCAACCGGTCTAAAGGAGTTGATACCCTGCAGGGTTATATCCAACTGCAGTAGAGTTTGAGCTCAGTACTTGTTGGTTATAAAACATTGCCACATCACCTACTTAGTAGTGAGTTGCACTATCATAAATTACAAGGTACCTACTTAGAGGAAGGTGGACTGTACCTCCCCATGGTTCTCAATCATACATTTTAGGTGAGGTAACAAGAGAACCACTTTGTTGTCACTTGCTCTGCTAAAAATAGCGACCAAATTTCCTACCAAGAGGACACATAATATAATCTACTCTTAGACTCCTCCTGCCACAAAGAAAGATGGGATGGTTGCGACAAGAGTGTCTTTGACTGAAGGTTTGCTTGTCCATGACTGACTTGGGGTAAAAACCACACCAACCCATAACCCCCTAGATATACTACACTTCACCATGGTACCTATGTATAGCAATGTGTGTTACAGTTCCTCATGATACCTAGGTAGGCTGCAAATCATCATGGTATGTAGTTACAGTTATATTGGTTTCAAATTTTGGCACGAAATCAATCAATTTTGGGGGAAGGGTCAAGTCAGTTATGTTGACCTCGGTGGAATTTGAACTCAGAAAGTAAAGACAGATGAAATGCCACTAAGCATTTTGCCCAGCATGCTTACAATTCTGCCAGCTCGCTACTTTAGTTACAGTTATATTGACAACAACTTCTTGTGGTATCTACTTATGAGTTAGGTGGACTGCACTTTATCATGGTACCTCTTTTCAGACAGACTGAAATCTATTAATGCTGTGCCAGTGGAGCACTAACAGTACCGTCCGAGCGTGATCATTGTCAGAGCTGGCTTCTGTGCCAGTGGCACGTAAATAGCGCCATTTGAGCGTGATCGTTACCAGCGTCGCCTTACTGGCACTTGTGCCGGTGGCACATTAGAAAACATTCGAGCGAGGTTGTTGCCAAACCTGCTGGACTGGCTCCTGTGCAGGTAGCATGTAAAAAACACCATTTTGAGTGTGGCTGTTGCCAGTACCGCCTGACTAGCCCTCGTGCCGGTGGCACGTAAAAGCACCCACTACACTCTCAGAGTGGTTGGCGTTAGGAAGGGCATCCAGCTGTTGAAACTCTGCCAGATCAGATTGGAGTCTGGTGCAGCCATCCAGTTCGCCAGTCCTCAGTCAAATCGTCCAACCCATGCTAGCATGGAAAGCGGACGTTAAACGATGATGATGATTATGTAGGTGGACCTTACAGTGATTAAAGTTAGAAGGGTAGCACATCCCATGGTACTTATTTATAGTCAGAAAAGCAGTTTCTTCTTACATCTATTTCACATTAAGATGAATTTGTTCTGTTTTGGGCCCTTAACTCCTCATAAGGTCATAGAGGTGTTATTGTAAAATATGGGTGTGCCATCAGCAATTAAAAACCTGATGGGGCCTATCCCTCTCCAGATCTGACCACAGTAAATTTCTTTTAGAAAGAGAGAAGAATCAACATCTGAACTTGACTGGTACTCTGTTGACCCCAAAAGGATGAAAGGTAAAGCTAACTTCAGTGGGATTTGAACTCAGAGTACAGAGAGCTGGAATGTGGATGAACAAAAGCAAGAATTAAGTGTATTTGGTTATGAGTAGTATACTAGTAATAGTAGTGAGAAGGCCACAAATGATGGCACCTCTCAACAGTTAGATGGTCTTGGCTACAAAGAATGAAATGTCCTTTGGTCACAAACAGCAGTGGTGGTGGTGGTGGTGGGGGGGGGGGCAAGGAAGTTGGAAATCTTAATGGAAATAAAATGAAGAAACAGAAGAGAAGAGAACACGATAACATTTCACAGACAACACCAGACAAATATCAAACATGAAGAGAATGGAAGAATTTTAAACACACAATTCTACAAACCCGAGCTAGTTTGATAATCTCTCGAAAGTTATCAACCATTGATTTCACGTCATCTTTCAGGCGTTTATTGTAGGATCTGAGCAGAGCTTCTTTGCTTTGGGGTAAAACTCTTTGAGGGTGTGCCGACATAATTATATGTTCATGTGGTAATTAAGATAATCTGAGAGAAGAGGAAAAAAAAACAAAACAAAAAACAATAAATGAAATATCTGAGACGAGCCATTAAAAAAATATTATAATTAATCAAGAGCGTTGTAGAATAATGAAAGAAATGAGAAATAAGGAAAGCTTTTAACAAAGCAGAAATTTTTAAAAATCTTTGGCGCAAAGGCATATGATCCGAAGGGTAGCTGCTGCTACTAACACAGACACCGGACTACCCGAAATGGCAGTATCTATATAATAAATCCATATTTCTTTGACTGTAGTTTTCTGAAGATAGGTCTTTGTGCCTGAATTATTAAGTTTTTTTAAAAAACTTTCTGCACTATTAGAAGCTTCCCTTACTGTCAAGGTATTGGTTGCTCTCCAACAGGTTTATGGTTGAGTCTGTGGCAGTGGAAATCTCTGGCATTCTTGGCCCCTGGACCATATCCCTGCTCACTGCTATCAAAGCAGAGATGGCTGTCTGCAAGTGCAAGCCCTGTGGGGCAACACCTTTTCCATTTCGTCTGCTGGGGGCCATGAGAAGAGTTTCTTAATAAAGATATATAAACAAGAATAAATAAATAAATTTTTAAAAAATGATTAAGAATTTCTCATTTCATTCATTATTCTGCTACTCTTATAATTTATTTTTTAATTATTAATCTCATCTTAAGACATAAATCAACATCATTATTTCCTGCTTAGGAAATCACAGTACTCGGGTTGTCAAAACAATGAACATATGGAGTGAACGAATCACTTCAGTAATAAATTACTTAAATTGATATTTTTACTTCTACTTTTAATGGTATTAAAGTTCAATAACAGAAAAATACAACTGAGGGGGTTTTTGTCCTATTTCACACTTAGGGGGTTTATTCCTAGGAGAATTTTGTCTGGATCCCAGTTTATGATTATATTCACTGGAGATAATAATAATTTGTTGGCAACTCCAGGTCTGCCCTGATATATACTTTTTCGTTTCCAGGGACTCAACGAAATAAAAATGTTTACCTTGTCAAAAGTGGAGCTGAAAGTGTTTTCTTTTGCAAAAATGTAAAAACTGTTTTCCTAGAAAATGAAATTATATTAATTCTTTAGCATTCAGATTATTCATTCTTGGTTTGTTGAATTAATCTTGCATTACCTCATAACTTCGAGATTTCAATGATGTGATTCTTTATTTTTAGAACGAGATCGCAGGACAGGTGTGAGAGGCTGAATCTAATCACTTTGAACATAAAACATAGAAATTTGGGCCTGATATTACCTGTTTAAATGCTAAAGCAGTGATTCCCAACGTGGGACATATACCCCACCGGTGGGGCCTGATGCCATAGTCAAACCCTTTAGTTTGACCGTTCTCATTAAAGGGATTCACTTTTTTTTTATATTAGTCAATGAGGTACATTTTTGGGGGACTCAGTACTTAAAAGCGTTACCGGTAGATTCTCTAGTATTTAAATAATTGTGATAAAGTATCAAAATTAAGTTTTTTTTTTCAACCACCGGTGGGGGTATACATTTTCCTGGAACGTTGTAGTGGGGTCTGGGGTGGTGGAATAGGTTGGGAAACACTGTGCTAAGGGAATGTTTGTCAACTTAACGCGTGATTATTAAAAACATCTTTTTCCTCAAAATTATGGACTACATCTTCGCATACAATTAGTCTCATATTCAATGGAGTTTGATGCATTTTGCATTTCCTAAAGATGGTACTGAAAAATTATGGACAGATATTAGATCCTTTCATTACTTGATTTAAATAAATAAAAATGTGCATTTTTCAACCAAGGAAAACAAGTTCATTTTTGACAATGGGACCTTGGAAATGGACCATGCCCAACGATCTAGTATACTTGTGATTAAAAGCGTTCCGACTGCGATCATCCCGGCTTTCTTAAATTTAGGTATAGTATATTTAGGAGTATAATATCCAAACATGTCCTCTCTTTTTTAACGATAGTTGAATGTGATTTGGCTGCTATTTCTGCAGTCTCCTTGATGGATCACTAATCTGATTGCTTAAATGTTTCATCACAACCAATTTTGACAACCCAAGCATTATAAAATCGACAGAGTGGTCACGGATTTTATCCGTCACATAAAACAATGCTTTTAAGCTTAAGAACACGCATATAATTCATATATATATATGGGGAGAGAGAGAGAGGGGGGGGGGAATAAATTACTGATAGATATAAGTATATTATAAACACCGAATACTTACAAATAGTGACAACCCTCGAAGTTCAGGTCTTCTAAGGAAACACCGGTTTGTAAAGGTTTTAATGGGTTTCAAAATATTTTTGTTGTTGACATATCCGGCGGAAATGAGGATGTAGTTAGTTTCGATGTAATTATTGATAAAATAATGGTATAAGTATAAAATAATATTTTAAATAGGAAATTAAGATTATATGACGTGATTAAATTTCTAATATCTAAAATACATTCTATTAATATTATTTGCAATAATATAATAGGGCTGTTTGTAAAAATTACATATACGATATTCCTGAAATATATATATATATATATATATATATATATATATATATTCAAATTTAGGTTTATTTATACTAAATAATATCATGCAATAATAACTTTTATTTCATTTCTTTTTTTTAACATAATTTCTGCCTTGTAGTAATTTGTTTATACGGAAATGTGGCTTCAGAATAATCTAGTAAGGTAGCTTTATTTAATTCGGCCACCTATCGGCCTTTTTAGCTTAGGACTCATCATGGTAAGTCATCGTGTCATTTGATTGTATTTTGTAATCGCTAAACATCTATATTTATTTCAACTTTAAATCAAGCATCAAATATGTATTTTGTATCTTGTAAGAGTCTACTACATATACGAAGAGATATTTTGTAAAAAATATTGTATATTTTTGTGAATTTAATTGCAAAAAAATGTGGTAAGCTGTGCTTTTTCTTCATCCATTTTACAATTTCTCTTGTTACTTTTTATTTTAAGGTGGAGTTTAGTAATTATTGGATTAATTTTAATTATTCTAAAAGAATTACCATCTCAGAAAAAAAAAACAAACGTTATTTGTGTGTCCTTATATAATGTGTGGCTGTATATATATATATATTAGAATTATGTGTGCACGTGTATATCCACTCGAGTCCTCAATGCTAATCCCTGTATATTTATGATATATATATATATATATATATATATATAGTGAATGTAAAATATATTTTTATAATTCTATACTTTATAATATTTTTGAAGTTGATCAAGGCCTTGACCGAGCGGTCCATTAATTTATTCCTAAAAAATGGAAAGATTTATGTCGGCAAGATTTGAATTCAAAGCATATAGGGACGTAACTTAAATACGGAAAGTGTTTAAGTAAAAAGACAAAAATTTTTGTAAAATGTAAATCGGCAAAATATATTTATCCTAAACGCGAGAAATAAACGAATTTGAGTAGAATCAATTGTTAAGTTGCAGGTTCTGATGAGGGCTTCCCTTAGGCATTCTAGAATATCTATATCGAAAAGAAGGCCTTCCGGCGATCTTACGGTACGAGTCCTAAATATCGGCCTTTTCCGTAAAAAGTGTCTTCGGCGATCTTTACCAAAGATCGGCTCTAAAATATCTATATCGAAAAGAAGGCCTTCCCCGATGTCCATCTGTTAAATCTGTGAAGCTTTTTCAAGTGTCAATGGAAACAATTTGCTTGCCCTTTTTTGATAAGCTTTCTGATAATGTCCTTAAATATATTCACATTAAGTTTCCTGTATACACACGCACACCACACGTGTCCGGTGTTATCCTAACCGCCGAAAACGGGTGGTGTGCGTATTCTTTATCTTCGCCATCTTAAAGTAACACTTGTTAAGCAGTGGCAGGACAGCCGTGTATATACAACGGGCTTCTACACATTTTCGGAATTCACTTAGAAGGTATTAATTGGTCCGAGGCTATAGTAGTTGTCCAAGGTGTCGCACATTGGGGCTGTACTCAAAACCACATGGTTTCGAAGCGAAATTTTTAATCAGTCATACCTGCACCTATATGTGTTTGACGATATAGAGTATATAAACTAGGGCTTCCTTACTCAGTAAAACGTCTGAGCCATTGTATGACTACATGAAATCACAATGGGAGAACGTAGTCCTTGAGAACTTTGCCACAACTGGAACGCCATGAAATTTGTTCGATCAGGGCTGATGTTATATCTAACAATTTGTCTATCCTCTGAAGATTTACGGTACTTCATTATTTGATAGAAGCCAATGTTTTGTGTAGAAGAGTGGCTGGCAGCAAAAATATCCAAACACTTATTCCGCTAATTTTTTCTCTCTTAGTTCCTGGGAGAAATCAAACATTTTTATTTTTCAATATATGTCCAAGTGTGTGTGTATGGGTTACTTAAGGTCCAGTATTTATATTGTACCTCAGTTGCGGATTTAAGACAGTCGTCAGATGGATGCTTTTATCCCTCAGGGGTCGATAAAATATAAGGATCAGTCATGTGTTGTGATCTCTAGAGCTGAATAGAAGCGTGATAGGATAATTAATTCATTGATATTTTGATTTTATGTCTTGTACAATGATCTAATTAGAAATATACATTCAACGTCCGTTTTCCATGCTGGCATGGTTTGGACGAAGAGGATTCGAGTGGTAGCTTTTCTACGGCCAAATGCCCCTTATGATGCTCCCTTCCATGTTCCCAAGTAGGAAATTATTATTCTAATTATAAATTACATTATCATTTGTCATAAAGTTTGCTTCATATTAATTTACATTAGCAAGTGATTGTCTTTCCAAAGTAGTAAACATTCTCAGAAATGGTTGGAAGTTGCAAAAAATGACATGTCTTGGGTAGAAATGAAGTGCTCCATGTAGCAATGTAGAGGAGAGGGTTAATGTAGTACTGGTAGGGATAGGGAAGAAGTAAGTGATGAAAATGTTTTTCAGCAATGTACTATACTTGAGATCATTGATTTGTTCTAAACAAACAATTGACTATGATGACACTTGTTGGATATGTGATTGTCTGTGAAATCGATCCCTTGGCTGTCTGAGTCCACCTTATTTCACCTTATGATGCCCCCCCCCCCCCCTCGGGCACTGTCATGGTATTAGGTGTCAGAAATGAAAGTAGAAAAATCCAAACAAGGAATGTTACGGCTGGCTTGAGTTGAAATCTGTTTCTTTGGCTATTGACTGGCCGGAGCTCTCTCTCTCTCTCTCTCTCACTCGTTCACCTTCGTTTGTTTCCGTAGAATTTATCAAATTAGAAAGTGCATTTCCGTAGAATTTATCAAATTAGAAAATGCGTTTCCGTAGAATTTAAACAAATGAAATTCAGTTTAAACTTTTTAAATAAATATATTTTTGCATTATTCATTATTGTTTTTAAAAACAAATCACATACACCAATCAGCACCACCACGCGTAATCCAAAGTTGGAATTAATCACCGCGATATTGCCATCGCCACCGCTACAACAGAAAATAGTATTAATTGGCTTAAGAGACATGGACTTTTAAATACCCCAAAAATATGCCCCTCGTGTGGAGCTAGCATGATGGAAGTAGCCAAAAAGTTTTTTTTTTTCTAATTTGATAAATTCTACGGAAACAAACGAAGGTGGACGAGTGATAGAGAGATAGACAGACAGATAGATAGATAGCTCCGGCCAGTCAGTAGCCAAAGAAACAGATTTCAACTCAAACCAGCAGTAACATTCCTTGTTTAGATTTTTCTACTTTCGCTTCTGACAGCTAATACCATGACAGTGCCGTGCTCCATGTAGCAATGTAGAGGAGAGTACTGGTAGGGATAGGGAAGAAGTAAGTGATGAAAATGTTTTTCAGCAATGTACAATACTTGAGATCATTGATTTGTTCTAAACAAACAATTGACTATGATGACACTTGTTGGATATGTGATTGTCTGTGAAATCGATCCCTTGGCTGTCTGAGTCCACGTTATCTCACCTTATGATGCCCCCCCCCCCTCGTGTTCCCAAGTAGGAAATGTTTTCCGTCCTATCTAGTGAGACAAGCTCTCTAACCACACAACTATATGTGTGTAAAAAATCCGATCCTGCGGAAGGCACCTTTGAGGAGCCTGGCCGTTTCGTGGCCCTGTACCCTTGTGCAATGAAACTTATTTCTGCAAATGTGCGAAGTCCTGATGCTGATCATAGTTTAATCAATGAGCGTAGGAGCGGGGTAAATGCAGTAAAAATAAGGTGGGGTGGGGATCAGTGGGACTCCATTTCAGCAACCCTTCAGAAATTGAACGTCATTACGACACTCTCTGGGAGTTCATGGTACGAAATTCATTGTCATTGCTTCGATTTGGTTTAAAAAATGCAGTAAAAATAGGGAGTTCAGTGGGGCCCCTGGGATTAGGAGAGTTGCTGGTTTGAGTGTTGTCCTTGCACCAACGGTCTCGGAGTTAACGGACATAAAAACGTAACTGACAGAAACATCACTCAAATTTAAATTAAGATAGAGGGTAATTCTTCAGGGTTGTGTCCCTTCATTTTTTTTTTTTACACACTTGTAAACTGAACAATTAACTATATATATATATGAGGGGGTTTAGATTTAGACAAGATTTATTGGTGAAAGCAGTTGTCAAGCACATCAGGTTTTGAAATACAGAATTTTGTGATTAAATTTTCAATTAGAATTCACATTTCTTCATTTGCATCTCCTGCAGCCTAAATTCAAGAAAGGAAAAAAGAAGTTGCCACCAGTTCCTACTGTTGCTAGGAAGGTGGAACCAAAGAAAGTGGTCAACCCACTGTTTGAGAAAAGACCAAAGAACTTTGGTATTGGTGAGTAAATTTAAATTTCTGTCTTCATTTTATAATAAAGTCCAGTGCTAGCATTATTTTATGGAAGAACTTAATGTGTGAACTACAAATTTTATGGTCATATTTCCATTAACAGGTCAAATTTTGAGGAGTTTCATAGGATTTTATTTTTGGAATATCCAGTGAATAGAACTGGACGGTTCTATTTAGCCAAAGTGTTTCATCTTTCATTATCCAGTGAGTCCTTTCAATTTGTAAAACTGATTTGAGGAAAATTTAACCACTTCTAATGGATTGAATAATCATTTGAAAACAGCAATGATTCTTTCTTCCACTTCTTTCATTTCCCTCATTGTTTTCTATTCAAATATGACATCATAGTAAGATTTTCCAGGAATATTAGATTATAAATACACATAGCTTAGATTTATTTATACACATTTTGTAATTAATGTTGGCTTATTTATTTCCTTGCCATTATGCAGATCCTTAATTCAGTGTTCAATTTTATTTCTGTGGTAAAGAAATTGAGAGGTGGGCTCATGACTTCAGAAAATGTTCAGGCAATGATGGAATTAAGAATATTTGCTACATGAATATTAATGATTACAAATGTTTTTGCTGAGCCTGACCAAACTTCAAACTTTTCCTGGTTACAACGGTTTACAGTGCCCTGTTGACTGAAGTAACCTGTGGTCTTAATAGAGAAGTATTAATAAAAACAAGATTATTTTACAAACAAAATTAAAAAAAAAAATTACTGGTTTTTAAAGATTATTTTAAACTGACCTCCAGTTTGTAGCAGATGAGATGTGGAAATAAAAATAAGTTTGAAAGGCTTTTTTAAAGTTTTCTCTATTTGAGAATAATTTAAAGAAAATAAAAGGTGTACACATAACCTGAATAGTTAAATAGGTTTTTGCAAGTATGGTTTTGAGTTTCATGTTACTGTGGACCTGTTTTAACTGAGCTTCAGATTGATCAATCTGTTGAGGCTGTCAGTTTGTAATATACATATCGATGTAAAATCGTGCAGCAGTTTGCTTCCTTTTACAAAAGAAAGGCTAAAATTTAGTTCTGTAAAAGTGATAAAATAGCTGATGTTGATTGCTCACTTGCTCCCAAGTTGGTGCCCTGGCATGGCTATAATTCAGTTGAAAAAAGGAATTGGTCATGAAAACCACCTATATATGTGGGTTTCAAGTTGAAAAACGTTAATCAGGATTATATTGCTCGAAGAGAGAAAATATTTTAAAACATGCAGTTGATGATGCCTGTAAAGCCAATTGGTGGAAGTAACACATGTTTCACCCCTATTAAATATCCTGTGTGATATATATATATATATATATATATATGAACATAGTGATACTGTAGCAGGATATTAATTCATTTCATAAGTAAATGGTTCATGAAAATGTAAAATGTCTATAAATTTTAAGTTATAGAAATTAAATTATGACTGGTTAACTCACTCTACTGATCGCCAAAAGGTTCCTGATTGCTCCAGTAATTTCTAATCTTGGGTAACTGTCTAATACCTATAATAATATTTATGGCAAAAAATGCCCGTATTTCTACGGTTGTAGGAAACCACAAGCTATCTTTTTTCCAGCTTGTTTTCATTCTGCGTAACTTTGTTTCCGCAGTGATCACTTCAAACAAGCATGTAGCAATGTAGAGGAGAGGGTTAATGTAGTACTGATAGGGAAGAAGTAAGTGATGAAAATGTATTTCAGCATTGTACAATACTTGAGATCATTGATTTGTTCTAAACAAACGATTGACTATGATGACACTTGTTGGATATGTGATTGTCTGTGAAATCGATCCCTTGGCTGTCTGAGTCCACCTTATCTCACTTCATCCCTGTGTTGATAGTGAGGGTTAGGGTCCTGTTGACTGTCTTAATCACAATTTGATAATTGTTTTGCTACCCATAGTGGCTAGCTAGTTAGCAATTTGTGCTGCACTGGGTAAATGACTGGTATAGCTCTAGCGATACTGTTGACATGTGTATAGCCTGTTATTTTTATAGACTAGTATTGGGAACTTTAGCTTTTAAGAACAAATCTTGAAATAATACTGAAAATAGTAAGCTCTAGCATTTTTGTTGTCTTTCTTTCATAGGAAGAGTGCTCTACATATGGACTATCATTTTCTACACCAGTGGTCACTTCAATTTGTCTGTGTATGTATATATGCACATACACACATCTATGTTCACTTAGTAGTAACAGTAGGCTTGATTGTATAAAATAACGATTAAAATAATTTGCCATTTGAGTCTGTTCTGTATAAGTTGAATTGTATAAAATGCTTATGATTTATTTTGTAACTGATATTTTCTGAGAAATGTAAGAAGGAAATATTTAGTTAATCTAAAGGATCACAATAATTACAAGGCATATAATTTCTCAGCTATGAGGTTTACCTTGCCCTCTCTGATATTGATGAGACATTTTTTTATACGCATTTCTGAGCTTTGAAAGAATATGCTTTTGTATTTATGTGACCCCCAATTTTATTGTCGAAGCGTTGTTACATATTTAATAGATGGGGATGTTGAAATATTAGATATTCATATCACTATGAATATCTAATAAATATATACATGTATTTATATATTATACACACACATTACAGAGGGATAAGAATTGGACTATTATAGGAATAAAATTACTCTTGAAAGTGTATGTAGCTGATAGGTTTAGATGTCTTTTCTGACACTGACTGAATGGCAATAGTTCATAGCCTTGCTTCAGGGATCTGATGTTTGAAGAGGTTTAAACTGGTTACGTTTTGGTAGTTGTTTTCTATCCCTAAACAATATTTAGGGTTTAGATAATTACAAGGACTGACACTTAAACAATTGGGAAATAGATGAAAAGCTTGGTGAGTGAGCATGGCTGGAAAGTGGGTACTAGGATAGGAGTATGTCATGTAGAAGATGCTAATATTGGTCAAAGGCAGATGAGATAAACCTGAAATGCTAAACCTTGATTAAATATGGAATACAATGGGTGAGTAGGACTCATCAACGCTAAGAACTTGTTTTGTTAGACCTCATCAGCCTAAAGTGACATGTTTACTAGAGAAGCCTATCTGTTGGACTAAGATGACAATTTCATTTAATTTTGTAGATTGGAAGAGAGCTGCACACTTGTATCCCATGATACATTTGTACGATATCTCTTCCTACATTAACTATGACAGTTGTAGGACACCGGTCATTATTTTGTGTATGAACTGGTGATAAATACCTGTTACATTCGTGTTAGATATTCAGCTTTAATATAACATTTGGCATGACCTGTCCCATTAGGAAGAGACCAAGAGAATATATCTGGAATGATTTGTCTACCATTCCAATATCTGAAACAAAGATGAACCCTTTAGTATTTAGATCAGCCATATCTAGCCCAAATATTCTACCTGTTTTATGTTCAAACCAGCTAGATCTCACCTCACACCTTCTCTTTCTGACATTGATGAGACATTTTTTTATATGCATTTCTGAGCTTCTAATGAATATCTCTCTGTAAATTCTTATTCTTAGTTAAGGCTTATGTAACTAAAATGCCCACCCCCATGTAGCTGTAGTTAACTCAAATACACTTCCCATGTGTAAATTCTGAAAAGTAGAGACTTTTGACTGAATGGGCATAATTTCATATATGGAAATGGTGCTTCTATTATGAAATTCAAGATGTATTGGTTTTATTAGTGTTCAATCTGTAGATTGAACACTAATATATCTGAGGTGTGTATATAGCTCATTGTATATCTGTATTTGTCTCTTTGACATTGTGTGATAGTTGCCACCATACTAGATGTCATTTCCAATATTTCATGAGCATATCTGGCCATGGAGAAATATTACCTTGCTTGAAATCAGGAAGGGCATTCAGCCATAGGACAGTAAACTCTGCTTGACCCATGCAAGTATGAAAAAGTGGACGTTAAAATGTGTGGAATTTTTTGTATTTATGAAGGACCTGAACGTGATTGTGTAATATGTTCAGAAATTTGTGTTTATTTTTTTAAGACAAACCCTGTCAGTTTGTTTATTGGAAAAGAGCTGCACACTTGTACCCTATGGTACATTTGTACGATATCTCTTCCTATATTAACTGTGACAGTTGTAGGACACTGGCCATTATTATCTTGTGTATGAACTGGTGATAAATGTCTGTCACATTATTTTGTGTTAGATCAATGGATATTCAAAGAATTTATTAGAATTTTTAGGTACATTTTGGACCTACCATTTTGGTATTAACACTTTAATATATTTTGGTACTGAAGATAGGGTTTTGCTTAAGTTGATGACGGCTGGTGAAGTAATAATAATGAAACCTGATTAGGAAAATTTAGTGGTTAATGGATTTCATTTTCTTGTCAAAGTAAGTAAGCATAGAGGATTGTGATTTTAAATTTTGGTATTGGTACTGTGAACAAAACAATTGATGTAAAGAGAGCTAAAAGATAAATCATTTAGAAACTACTATTAGGAGATGAATAACTGTGCTGTTTCAATTACAGAAAGATAAGGTTTTATGAAACTAGTCTTAGTTGAGGAACTCGGTTTCAGCCTGTCAATGGTATATTTAAAGTATTTTATTGACTATAGTCTACTATTGTTATACGAAGGGAGATAACTATAGTTTAACCATATTTTTAAATAATTTCTCTTGCTTTCTGTAATTTTGTTTCTCATCCCTCTGTTATATGCTTATTTCTCCGTTGGGTGCCAAATGGATGGCTTCAAAATGACTGCACCAAATCGTCCATTTGTTATTTCATTGTACCTTGTGATATAATGGAATCGTTTGAAATATCAGACTGGAGTAATTTGTTTTCCTTTGCAACATTTATGAATCTGACATAATGGTTTACTGTTTTTTAGATATTAAAATTGTAACGTTTTCCATGATATTCTACACAAATAATACTTTAGATGGCTTTTGCGAAGCATATAATTTCTCAGCTATGAGGTTTACCTTGCCCTCTCTGACATTGATGAGACATTTTTTATACGCATTTCTGAGCTTTGAAAGAATATGCTTTTGTAGTTTCTTTGTGGAGCTTAATTAGAATTAGATCTTTTGTTTCAATATATTATAACTAGAATACATTTTAAACATAAATGTTCCTTTCATAAATTTATAGAATTTCAAATCTAATAGCTAAGTTATTTAACCCTTTAGAATTTAAACCGGCCATATCCGGCCAAAAGTATTCTGCCTGTTTTGTTCAAACTGGCCAGATCTGGTCCCTCACACCAACCCTACAATATTGTTTTAAAAATTAACAGCTACCTCATCAAAATTCATAGCTACAAGGTAATGTATGATTAGTTCAAAACAATGTGGATAAAAAAAGCATTAATTTTGGAAGAATAATGCAAACACTAAAGGGTTAAATTTTGTGATATCATCTAACATGATAATATACTGAATATTGAGAAAGAAAGGAGTGGGTGTATGTGGTGAAAGCAGTATACTAGATTTTTAGTTACTATTTCAAGGTTTCTGTGATTTCCGTATAAATTAACTGTGATGACAATCGTTATTGGTATTGAATTTTCTGTGAAATATACCCCTTGGCTGTCTGAGTTACTTGAAAATATGGCAGAACAAATATTAGTGAAAAAGCAATTGTTTACTGTCAACGTAATGTGACAGACCCATTAAGGGAGTCATACTGCTGCTATTTAGCCCTAGGAAGCTAGACCGCTTCCTGTTGGCCTTGACACATTTCCTGTGTCCTTATATTTGTGAAGCTTCCTAGGGCTAAATAGCAGCAGCATGATTCCCTTATTGGGACTGTCACATTAAGTTGACAATAAACAACTGCTTTATCGTAACACTGCTGCTTATGTCTCTCTGTGAGATTTATAGTTAGATCATTTCTAAATATTAGTGAAAATCATATGAACTGAATTAGGTCTGTATATGTATTTTTTATATAGTAATAAGGTTTGACTTGCAGCTGGAAATTTTAAGGTTCTCTTGTTTGAAGAATATAAATTATAGAAATATTAACTCGCAAGTAGCTTCCAGTAATTTCTCAAACGGAATCTTGCTATCTTTGTTGTAAAATGCTGCATTTTATTAATTAGGGCACTAGTTCAATAATAGTCGATTATGTAGTTGCTTTGATATGATTTGTTATGTTAGTTTTGGGTTATCTTCTGCTTTTTTCTATACAAGTTCACTATGAAGTTATTGTTTTTTGTATAACTTATCCTCACTGTATTTGAACCTTTGCATTGTATGGTTTGTGCTGAGGCCAAGCAACAGTGGAATATGAATACCAGTTCTGAAACCTTGGCATCCTCACTGATAGGGTTGTTGATTTGGAAACTGTTCACATGATTATTCTCTTGTTTATAAAAATACCTGATTACAAATTAAACGTGGCTAAATTTCATTGTGTATTTTTCTTCAGGTCAAGATATCCAACCCAAGAGGGATCTAACACGTTTTGTAAAATGGCCCCGTTACGTGAAGATCCAAAGGCAAAGGGCTGTTCTTTATAAACGCCTCAAAGTTCCACCACCAATCAATCAGTTTAGGCAGAATCTTAGCAAAGATTTAGGTAAGTCCAGTTTTATTTTGATTTGAGAAGATATACTTGCTATGTTGAGGTTGAGGAAAATTTATGAAAATATATATAAGCAACTCTTGATTATGTAATAGGTATTTTGGTATACTTTTGATGACTTGACAAAATCGAAACACTTCAATTCGGCTGCTTCCGTGGAAGCACATGTCAACTGTTAGTTGACGAAATGGGAGAAGGAGAAGAAAGCTAATCAGTTGTACGTGTGTGCTTGTTCTTGTCTGCCTGTTCTGTTATGTATTTATGTGTTGTGGAATATAGATAACGTAATTATGCCAGCAATGTCTCATTTTAAACTTGAAGGGAAAAAATCATTACATATTTGTTCTTACCTGCTTCACGCCAAGCAGAAATATTGCAACATGCATGGAGAAAAGGAGGGACTATACAATGCATTTTATGAATTTCATAAAAAAACATTCTTGAAGTTTAAATTATACAGTATAAAGCTGCCTTCGCTATATCTATAGTGTTTTGATTTTATCGAGTTATATCAAAAGAATACCGGTATTTTTCGAAAAGGAATAAAAAAATTGTCCTGACTAGAGAGGGGTCGAAATAGCTATTACTTGGTACCTGTCCCCATGCTGCCACTGAGTACTCTTATACTACTGTAACTGACTGACCATACCGTGGTATATAACTTACAGCTAATGCAGTACCAAGCTTGATCAAGGTAAACTGTGCCCCCAGTTTACTTTTCATAAAGAAATTATTAGGATTGTGCAATTGTATAAAAAAAGTAGTCTACATTGATAATCATGTACAAGTGTATTTACCATAGAATGTTTATAGCAGTGTTTCTTAACCTTTTGACCTTTAAAATAGTGTGTGTGTATATATATATATATAATGTTGTCCATAAATTGCAGACATCACTAAATATATCCTCAATGGTTATATTTTTTGATAACATAATAGGTTAGATAGGATGATGTCTATATTACAATAGCC
Source organism: Octopus bimaculoides (assembly GCF_046866305.1). Taxonomy (NCBI): domain Eukaryota; kingdom Metazoa; phylum Mollusca; class Cephalopoda; order Octopoda; family Octopodidae; genus Octopus; species Octopus bimaculoides. The sequence goes on along the minus strand of NC_142950.1, from coordinate 24,966,456 downwards.
AATAATATGTTGTGCATGTATAGTAATATTACAATCATGAAATTAGTATTAGCTTATCTCACTCTTTCTCATGGAACCTTGGGAAACCCTGGTTGAGAAACGCTGGTTTATAGGTTCGTATTTGTCGGTAAATCTATAAGTCCTGTAATTGAATCCACCCAGAATGTAATTAGGTTGGATTTTAGTGCAATTACTTTAATGTATTGTTTTTTTGTTCCAAATTGCAGCAACTCAGATGTTTAAACTTCTGGACAAATATCGTCCAGAAACCAAGCATCAGAAAAGAGCACGTTTAAGGGCTCGTGCCGAGAAACGAGCTGCAGGTAAAACAGATACACCAACAAAACGCCCCCCTGTTGTTAGGTCTGGAGCCAATACTGTGACCAGCCTTATAGAACAGAAAGCAGCCCAATTAGTTGTCATTGCTCATGATGTTGATCCCATTGAGGTAGGTGTTTCCCCTAACTGCATTAGGTTTATCTATATGTGCGTATGTTCCTTATGCATTCCAAAGCAAAAGATTCAGTAAGCTTTTGGCTACCAACTAAACTATTTTCATACAAAAAATTAAGATTATCATTTTTCTTTTAGTCACCTATCATAAATGACATCTTTTACCACCACAATGATGTCACATTTTCTATATGTGTTCGTGTGTTTGTTGCGTACATTAGGCTGATGACTGACAAGTATATGTGTGTAATGGTGTTTGTGTCTGTCTGTATACATACATTTTTTTGATGACTGACACAGGTAGACGCACACACGGAAAGATATGTGCTGATACTGAAAGTTATGAGTAAGTTTCATTAGAAAGTGAAAATAGCTTCACTCTTTCAATTTCAACCAAAATTACAGTATTCAATTACAAGACCAATGTGTGAATAATGAAAGTAATGTTTCTCCGAATTAGTCACATATCTGTATTATAATAAAGTTGCTTAGGTGATCTCTCATTTTGATTTGCAGAGCTGTCATGTGTGTTAATTAGCTTAACTGTTATAACTCTCCAGCATACAAGTGTTTAACTATAGGATGAGATAAGTGATGTTAAGACTTGGATAATGATGAAGTAAACATGTCAGATCCCTGCATGGTGATAATACAATCACTACCAACCGAGATCTCTGAGTCCAGTTTTAACTGTTGTGAATGATATGAGCGATTATCTTTCTTGAGCTTTGTTATAGTAACTTAACTAGATATTAAAAAAAATTTAATGCATAACTCTTTTTGGTACCAACTTACCTGAGATAGTAGTCTCTATATAAATTTTCTGTTTAAAATTGAACTAAATTAAAATCTTTTATATGTGTTTGTTGCATACATTAGGCTGATGACTGACAAGTATATGTGTAATGGTGTTTGTGCCTGTCTGTATACGTACATTTTTTTGATGACTGACACAGACAGACTTACACAGGGAAAGATAGGCTTGAGGTGTGTGTTAATGGTATGTCTGTTATAGTATATATATATATATATATATATATATATATATATATATATATATATATATATATATATATGTGACTCCCCCCTCCCAAAAAAGTGATACGTGCTAATATTGAAAGTTATGAGTAAGTTTCATTAGAAAATGAAAATAGCTTCACTCTTTCAATTTCAACCAAAATTACAGTATTCAATTACAAGACCAATGTGCGAATAATGAAAGTAATGTTTCTCTGAATTAAGTCACATCTGTATTATAATAAAGTTGCTTAGGTGATCTTTCATTTTGATTTGCAGAGCTGTCATGTGTGTTAATTACCTTAACTGTTATAGCTCTCCAGCATACAAGTGTTTAACTATAGGATGAGATAAGTGATGTTAAGACTTGGATAATGATGAAGTAAACATGTCAGATCCCTGCATGGTGATAATACAATCACTACCAACCGAGATCTCTGAGTCCAGTTTTAACTGTTGTGAATGATATGAGCGATTATCTTTCTTGAGCTTTGTTATAGTAAACTTACTAGATATTTAAAAAAATTTGTTAATGCATAACTCTTTTTGGTACCAACTTACCAAAGAGATAGTCTCTATATAAAGTAATGTTTCTCCGAATTAGTCACATCTGTATTATAATAAAGTTGCTTAGGTGATCTTTCATTTTGATTTGCAGAGCTGTCATGTGTGTTAATTACCTTAACATTTTTTTATTTATTTACTTCTGTTTTAAAGTGCAAGTGAGGAGAAAATGAAAGATGTATGTATGTGTTAATGAAATGGACGTGTGTGAGAAAGAGAGTAAGAGTGACTGAAGGGGTGTGTTATGTATATGTACATATATCAGTACATATGCATACATATTTTTCGTATGTGTGTGAGAGTGAGTGAGTGAGTGAACATATGTTGTGTAAGTGGCACATGAAAGCACGTAGGTGATGGGTGGGTGAGATGGAGGAAGGAGCATTGAGTGTTTCTTTAACAAAAATTAAACTAAAAAATATGTATCTCTCAGATTTGTAATCTCTATTTTTTCTACATAGATAAAAAAGAAATTCGAAAAGTTATTAAAACATTGCAGTGAGGATGGGGGAGAATAAAAATGCTGAAAACGTGATTTCTGGACAAAATCAAAATCGTACTAACCCCCTTTTATACGATGAAACAATACATAGTTTGTAATTCTTTTTTTAAGTACAGAAAGTACTTTTATGCAAACCCATGCAAATTGTACCCTCCCCTTCACTTTTAAACAAACAATAACTTCTATTATGCCATTAACTAATTATCAGCTGTGCCAATTTTGCCCATAAGAAAGGAACAAATAATACAATGTGTCTGTAGGTTATAACACCTGGCAACGCCGGGATGCATTGCTAGTCTATATAAATGTAATACATGGTGTATTTATCTATAAGCAGTGTTTAAATTTTTATGGTAGTCATTATAAAAATATTTAACTGTAACTGCTAACACAACTGTTATAGCTCTCCAGCATACAAGTGTTTAACTATAGGATAAGTGATGTTAAGACTTGGATAATGATGAAGTAAACCTGTCAGATCCCTGCATGGTGATAATACAATCACTACCAACCGAGATCTCTGAGTCCAGTTTTAACTGTTGTGAATGATATGAGCGATTATCTTTCTTGAGCTTTGTTATAGTAAACTTACTAGATATTTAAAAAAATTTGTTAATGCATAACTCTTTTTGGTACCAACTTACCAAAGAGATAGTCTCTATATAAAGTAATGTTTCTCCGAATTAGTCACATCTGTATTATAATAAAGTTGCTTAGGTGATCTTTCATTTTGATTTGCAGAGCTGTCATGTGTGTTAATTACCTTAACATTTTTTTATTTATTTACTTCTGTTTTAAAGTGCAAGTGAGGAGAAAATGAAAGATGTATGTATGTGTTAATGAAATGGACGTGTGTGAGAAAGAGAGTAAGAGTGACTGAAGGGGTGTGTTATGTATATGTACATATATCAGTACATATGCATACATATTTTTCGTATGTGTGTGAGAGTGAGTGAGTGAGTGAACATATGTTGTGTAAGTGGCACATGAAAGCACGTAGGTGATGGGTGGGTGAGATGGAGGAAGGAGCATTGAGTGTTTCTTTAACAAAAATTAAACTAAAAAATATGTATCTCTCAGATTTGTAATCTCTATTTTTTCTACATAGATAAAAAAGAAATTCGAAAAGTTATTAAAACATTGCAGTGAGGATGGGGGAGAATAAAAATGCTGAAAACGTGATTTCTGGACAAAATCAAAATCGTACTAACCCCCTTTTATACGATGAAACAATACATAGTTTGTAATTCTTTTTTTAAGTACAGAAAGTACTTTTATGCAAACCCATGCAAATTGTACCCTCCCCTTCACTTTTAAACAAACAATAACTTCTATTATGCCATTAACTAATTATCAGCTGTGCCAATTTTGCCCATAAGAAAGGAACAAATAATACAATGTGTCTGTAGGTTATAACACCTGGCAACGCCGGGATGCATTGCTAGTCTATATAAATGTAATACATGGTGTATTTATCTATAAGCAGTGTTTAAATTTTTATGGTAGTCATTATAAAAATATTTAACTGTAACTGCTAACACAACTGTTATAGCTCTCCAGCATACAAGTGTTTAACTATAGGATAAGTGATGTTAAGACTTGGATAATGATGAAGTAAACCTGTCAGATCCCTGCATGGTGATAATACAATCACTACCAACCGAGATCTCTGAGTCCAGTTTTAACTGTTGTGAATGATATGAGCGATTATCTTTCTTGAGCTTTGTTATAGTAACTTACTAGATATTTAAAAAATTTATTGTTAATGCATAACTCTTTTTGGTACCAACTTACCTGAGATAGTCTAAATAAATTTTCTGTTTAAAAGTGATCTAAATTAAAATCTTTTAAATGTTAATTTATATTCCAAACATTAAGCTTAATTCATGAGTTATTTCACTAAATTTGTCGTTATTTTCTCAATGAAATATTTCACGAGTGGAAAGCACTAACATGATGGAGAGCATGATTTTTAATTAGCTGATGATAGCAATGATGAAATATATTGGATTAGATTCAAACATTTTCAATTCTACTTTGCACTCATTTTCTTTATATATATATATATATATATATATATATATATATATATATATATATATATATATATATATATATGAGAGAGAGCAAGAGGGGTGGGGTATTTTAATTATTTGAATAAACCTATTATAAATATTTCAATTACTCCTGTATATAAACCTACATACAACATTGTTTGAATTACTCTTGTATGTACTCCAGTACAGTTTATTGTTACCATATTTTCTATATATGGTTAGTGTTGAGTTATTTCCCTTCTAGCCAGTTTGAATTTGCTCTTATCCGAACCCATAGCTTGAAATTTTGCAAACAAAGCAAAGGATGCTTGATCCCTTAGAAAAAGTGACCAAGTCCCCCCTTCGTTATATCTATCTCAGGTAATCTCCGGTTGTTTCAGATGAAAATTGTCGAAGTGTAGTACAACAGTTTAATATTTTTCAAAAATATAGCAAGTCCACATAAGACAGTTTTGCAAAAATACTTCTGGCTGAAAATATCATGCATAGAGTTACGATTTTATGCATCCAACAAAGTATATATGAAAGCTGAAAGTGTTGCCAATGTAAAAAGAAATGGAACGGTGAAACTATTTTTTTCGCTTTCTGAAAATGCAAGACTTTTGCATAATTATGATATACACAAACACACACTAATAGTAACAAATGATAAAGTATTTACTTCATTGTAACAGCAGTAAAGGAGTTTGAAGCTATGTTGTAAGCAAATTGGACAATGATGATGACAATTTATCAGTTACATCTCCATGGTGATATTTTATTTACTACCGAGATCTCGAGTCCAGTTGTTTGTAATGATTTTTTTTACCTTTTGGCCTATTCATTTAGGTTCATTTGAATAGTTTTGTGTGTTTTGTTAAAATTAAGGTTTTATTTTGTAAAATGTCGAATGAATAATGGAGAAATAAAGCAAGAACTTGATGACTTATACAAGATATGGTGGAGGTGGGGAATTCAGTGTGAGTGAGATAATTTGTGTTTCATATACATCATCATTGTTTAACGTTTGCCTTCCATGCTAGTGTGGGTGGGACTATATATATTTGTACACACACTTGGTTATAATTTTTCTTTGTCTCCATTAGCATACTTTGTCAACTCTGTACATACCATTATTATTATCACTTCATTTTCTTTACTATTTTTATGTTAACTATTGTTAATGTCACCTTTAAAACACATTCAGATTTGAATGGTTTTACACACATACACACACACACACACCTACTCTACAGATGGTTGAATCAGTGACTTGTTTATTCCATGGAGGTCAATGAGTATCTTAAAGGAATGTCACAACACCAGATCCTCTTTCTTTACACTGTCACAAGAACAAAGACTGTTAGATAGAAACAATTTCTCAGATACTGAAATCGTTGTTGGCCATTTCTTTTGAAATAGTATTTTTTGTGCATTGCTGATTGTGTTTGTTGAGGAAGTGGTTAGATAAAACAATAGTTTGAATAATTCTGGTTTAAATTCACAACATACTTTGGCTTCATTTTTACTCAATTGGATCACAGTGATGCTTGAATTTCTTCAACTGAATTTTTTAAATTTGAAGACACTGACGACTTCTGAGTGATCATTTCTAATTGTATCCCCTGCTTTCCTTGTGACTTAATTCGAAATCAGATCTTGTCCTTTTAATATCTGTACAAGACTTCTTATTATTTAATATTAAAAAGTTTTCAACCAACTTTTCAGCTTGTGCTCTTTATGCCTGCACTGTGTCGTAAAACTGATGTCCCCTATTGCATTGTAAAAGGAAAGGCTCGTCTTGGCAGAGTTGTCAACACAAAGACCTGTTCATGTCTCGCCATCACCGATGTCTACCCGTGAGTATTACTCCTTCCACTTGTTTAATGTTAATTATATTTAGAACAATTTAATTAGTAAGTAAATGTCAGACAAACATTGTTAAAGATGATAGAAAAAATTCTTGATATATAATTTCCTTAATTTAGAGTAATAGGGTTGACATGGATCAGTTAATTGTACTAGTGTGAACCGGGACAACTAATTGATCAATATCAACTGTTGAGTGGAAGTATCAATATCGCCACAACAATATCAACCTATTTATAATATTAACTAAGTTTAAACCTTTCGTTACTGTATTTATTTTGTGATGCTCTGTGTTTCTTTCAATTACTTTATATATAACAAAGAATTTAGTTAAATAACTTGGTTATCATTCAGCTAGTGTTAGAAGCATAAATTGTGATTATGGTTTGGTGGAAGGTTTTAATTCAAAACTTATGCAAACAAGACCTTTGTACTCAGAGCTAGAGCTGGTTTCAGCCGGGTTGGTAATGAAAGGGCTTAAGGTGGTGAGCTGGCAGAATCGCTAGCTTATCCCTATTTCGTCCATATTTGTTTTGAGTTCAAAATAAATACCAGCTGAGCACTGGGTTGATATAATCAACCCCCAGAAATCCCCAAAGTTGCTGGCTTTGTGACAAAATTTGAGACCAGTATTAAAGTTTAAACTTTACAATACCATGATATTGCAGTGTAGATCCATGTGTTAGAGGATAACGTTGTCTATCTTGTATCTTCAAGATTTCAATGGTGTGTTTGTATATTTTTAGAATGACTTTATACTGTAGGTGTGAGAGGTTGGATCTGGTCAGTTTTAATGTAAAACAGATTGTGCTAGATCAAATGCTAAAGGGTTAATGATGACTATTTCAGTTGTTTGATGTCTGCATATACCACAATCATTTGCAAGTATAACATAATTGTGAAGTCTATAATCAAGAAGCCTAGACCATTGTATTATAAGCACAGGCTTTCACAATATTTGTAGGCGTGAGGTTATCGATAGAAGCACAGGTGGGGATTGAACCTTGTGCTTTATGATTACATATACTTTCTAATCATTCAAAACAATTGTTTGTGAAGGGTGGAATTTTATTACATGTGGTTTTATATAGTTTTCTTCAATCACCTGTATAAGTGAATTACTGAGATCTGTTAATTATAATGGTTCTTATATGTTAAAATTTCAGGGAAGACAAGTCAAATTTGAATAATTTAATCACAGCCATCAGGACAGACTTCAACGACAGGTTTGAAGAGGTCAGTTATTTGTTATTGCTCTTGTTTTTTTTTGTTTTGTTTTTTCAAATTTTTTTGCATATACATACTACTTATGCATGACAAAATTGACCAAATGTAAGAAAGAGGCACCCAACATAATGCCAGTTTGTTGCAGGGGAGAGCAACGTGAAATGAAATGTTTTGCTCAAGAACACAAGTTTGTCAACCAGTGGTTGGGGACAGACGGACACATGCACATGTATATGTGCACACGCACACACAGCCTTCTTTCAGTTTCTGCCCATCGAAACCACTCAACTTGGTTGGCCTGTGGCTGTAGAAGATACCTGACCCAAGGTGCCATGCAATGAGACTAAACTTGGATCCATGTGCTTGGGAAGCAAACATCTTAGCACACAATGATACCTGTGTGTGTGTGTATGCACATATATATATGTATATATATATATATATATATATATATAAAACTTACACAAATGACAAGGTATAAACTTCACTATATACTTAAACTACTTGCCTATGTAATATTTGTAAAGGCTTTGTGTGTAATTTTACAACCTGACAATTAATGAAAGAATCAGTTATGATCTTGAATATTTATTTAAGCAGATTTTGTGACTCAGTTACTTTTTAATTATGCACTTAATCTTTTACGAAGTGGCCATTGTTTTCAGCAATACTATTTCATATTAATTATATTGTGATTTAGTTCGACATTATGTTGTTAGATTTAGAAGGTTTTGTTTACTAATTCCATTGCATGTGATTTATGATTCATGTTTTTGCTTTTTCCAGATTCGCCGTCATTGGGGTGGTGGTATTTTGGGTTGCAAGTCCCGGGCCAAGTTAAGTAAGTTGGAGAGAGTGCGTGCTAAAGAAATAGCACAGAAGCTGGGTTAATTTTCTTTTGTGGAATTGACAAAAAATAAATATACTAAAGAAAAGAATTGTCGTTTTGTTATTCTTTGTCAGAGTTGTGGACAAATGTTCATGTGTGATAAGGGCACATGTGCGGGAGAAATTCCATGGTGATAAGGCCAAGATCCCACATGGTAGCTCTACCTGCCACCAACTGTTTTAACATGAATCTCCTTAATACAGTCTTTGGTTTAAAGATACAAAACAAGGTTTTAATTAAAAGCCTTCCTATCATCAACATCATCGTTTAACGTCTGTTTTCCATGCTGGCATGGGTTGGGCGGTTTGACTGGGGATTGGCAAGCCAAGAGGCCTCATCAGCTCAAATCTGATATGGCAATGTTTCTACAGCTGGATGCCCTTCCTAATACCAACCACTCTGAGGGTGTAGTGGGTGTTTTTTATGGGAGCCAGTCAGGTGGCACTGGCAACGACCCGACATAAATGGTACTTATTGTGTTCCACAAAAAAGATATACTGCTACACGTTGGAAAGAAAGGTTGCTTCCACTTGAGTTGGTATCTGATATTGTCATTTAACTCTTGGAATTGGAGGGAAATGAGATTAAAGTATTATTGTATGATGCCAACATCAGTAATTATGAAGTTGAATGTATGTTATGTAAATTTAGATAATATGGTTGATGTATAGAGGCAGTATTAATGCAGAGGTTATATCCCCCACTTGAATGTGGGTGTACTGTTAGAACAAGCTATACTGAAGTAGAAACCTTTGCACCAAAATCCAGTATGAGTTTCTCTTTTGGTGTCTATTGCAGTATAATTTGTTCAAACAGAACATTCATGTTTAACGCTAGCGTTTAAACTGGCCATATCCAGCCAAAATAAGATTTTATCTTCAAGATAGCAAGATCTGGCCTCACAACATATGTATTCTGAAAATAAGCAATCACATCATTGAAATCTCAAAAACTTCAAGGTAATGCTTGGCTAATTTTTATCAATGTGAATAATTAAGCATTACATTTGACAAATCTGAATGCTAATGGGTTAGGTGGTGGTGGGGGATAAATAGTAAATAAAATGGATCAAATTGGGGGTAGAATTTTTTTTTTTTTGCTTGATGATTCTATATAAACTGATTTTGGTTGTGACTAGTTGTCATTGTTCCATCTGTAATTATGCATGCACAAAGTGCCAGTTCTCAATAGTGGTTGTGTTAATGTGAGATATTCATGTTTACATAAATGGTGGGGAGGGTGATGGCAAGTTGTAATACTGTTTTTTCCTTTTGCTAAAATTAGCCCCTCCAACTGCCACAATAGATTAAAACATTTAATCCAGTGACATTAACACTGTCAGGTCAGACATTAATCCTACTGCTAATGCATTATTAAATCACACTACCACTAAAGCAAATCTCCTCACACTGCTCCTAGATTTGTAATACAGATGAAGCCAAAAGATGATCTCTTTAAGACTTTAACTCCTCCTCCTCTCTTACCTTGAGGGTGATGATGGTGGTGGTGGTGTATCAGTTTATCAATTCACTTGGTTCTTATGCAAGGTCTTCGTTGCATTGAAGAAATCTTACCTGGAAGTGGTTCTCTTAATATTTCTGTCCTGGAACTTCAATAATCTCAGCAGTGAAACATCAGGTAATTGTTCATTTACATACATGTTAATGTGATGAGAATTTAAATGCACATGTGTATTATACACAATCATTTAATGTCCACTTTTCCAGGCTTCTATGGATCAGATTATATATACACATATCGTGTGTATGTATATATATATATATATAATATTGGGGACAAAATCCAAAATTACAGGTAAAAACTCAATTAAAATCAATTTATAAAAAATTAAAATTAAATTGAGCTTTACAGAGTAAAATATATATAAATAAATATAGTTTTAGGGAAAAGAACCAAGGTTCATGAACTCGTCGATGAAAATCCACTGTCACAGAAAAATTAATAATTAAAAGCACAATAAATGAGTGTAATATACAAAGTAAATATAAGAAAGATATTTACTAACGAATCTAAACTAACTTTTCCTTTCAAGGAAACTAAATTTGTTTCTAATTAATTTTTACAAAATTATCTCCCTTTTTATCTGCTGCCAATGATTGTTGCTGGAGTTTTTGTTTAAAAGACAATCATTTCTAACGTTGGGTATATCAGTATTCACTTGATTTACCTCGGATTAATATTTATTTCAAGGAGATTTTGGCTACTATTTCAAACAGACTTAGGAAGAACTTCTTTTAACGGGTTTGCTAATAATTCTTGATTTTTTACTCCATCCCCACCCCTCGTATAACAGTTAAAGCTGCATCCTTAAAGACTTCAGCCCCGGAAATTGCTGTACTCTTGCTGGCCCCTAATAAAGCTAGTACACCGTTCTCAGATCTAGGACGGTGATACTGCCGCTACACATATTCAAAGCCATCCAAACCAATTGATAAAAATTCCCAAAGCACATACCATAATCAGTTGTCTACGAGTGGAACACCCTGTTCATTCTCTCACCACTCCTCCAGTTATAGTACAGACTACGTCAAAACAAGGGAGACAACTCAACCAAACCGATTAAAGGTTGGAAGGGGCATAACTGCGGAGGGGGTTTGATGGGTGATGAATACGGTGACTCCAGATGTTTCAGTTATTAGACCTTAGCATTATTCGTAGATAACAGACCTCGGAAGGAATGAGAACATTTAAATTTCTGTTCTATACAAATTGTCACAGGCGTGGCTAAGCTTGCTTTCTGACCACTTGGTTCCGGGTCCAGTTCTTGGGCAAGTGTCTTGTGTCTTATACTATAACCACGGGCCGACTAAAGTCTTATGAGTGGGTTTGGTGGACGGCAACTGAAAGAAGCCCGTCGTATCTATCTATCTATCTATCCATCTATCTGTTTGTCCCCTTTCACGACCACCATCGCTTGACAGTGTTTGCATCCCCGTAACTTAGCGGTTCAGCCAGACACCGATATAAAAAAATACTGAGGATCATTTCCGCTGTTGTTCCCTCTCTTGATTGATGGCAAAATAGGCAAGTTCTCTTCAGACTAGAAACGCGCGCGTATACACACACGTGCACGCGCGCACACACACTATACATACATCGAAATTGAGAGAGTGCAGCAGGTAAAGTCCAGGCTACCTAAGTTTCCTAGCTAGCAAATCCGCTGATGTAATAATTACTCAACGAAGTCACTCAGCTGGCTACTCACCAGGTCGAAGATACCTTAATTATATGAAGGTTACATTGCCGTTAAGGAATCCAAAGTTAACTCACCGAAGATTACAACCATCACCAATAAACTATCGTTGTTTCTGATAACGTTGTTTTTTTTTAATACATACCACGGACTGCTCGAAGCTTACAAACTTAGATCCTTGTACACACACGCACAGACATATATGTTTGTCCCACTGTTTGCATACGCAAACACAAGAGCGAGTGTGCGCGCGCACATGCACACACACACACACACACCACATGCTCATACACACATGCTCACAAAGCGGCAGCGTATGATTTGAGGTAATTTCGACATTTATTTCCAGCAAGTCAAGCGAGCACATACAAAACCACTGCTGTTTAATCATAGTCGACTCTGATTAAATCTATTCTAGTTGTGATCATCCTATCTTTTCCAAGTCATTGTGAATCTTAGACTACATAATCCAAAGTATTCTTTTTCTCTAAGACCGTAGGGAATGATACGAGGACAATTTGGCCTATAATATTTATATCATGTCATGTGACTAGGTAGCTGCACGATAATGGGTAGAGTGCTCTGCGGGATGCAGTATTTGTCTTCTATTTACGTTTTCAATACTAAAAACGACTAAATCTGTCTATCGTGAATGGCTTTAAAATATTGTGGCTCAGAGGTCAACCAAATAAATACCAGTCAAATACTAACAGTCAGGCTATATAATCAGACTATACAACAATATAACCTTCCACACAAACGGAACCTGTACATATCCATTACGGCCGATCTTACTGATCGGTTTCGCACTAGGGTTAGGATTGAAAGTTACCTCTGCTGTTCAGGTAGATGCCTGGGTGCTGGGAGGTTTTTAAAATCGATCTTTTCTCAGCCAGGCATAATCTGCACTTCCTGCTGCTATTGAAGTACGCTTTACATTTCTCCAGAATCTTCCACTTTATGCTGTAGTCGGTGGTGTTTTCCCCTCAACGACCATACGTGTTTGGTCAGGGATGTAGCGTTACGTCTCTCAAGGATATTGAAGATGGACTTGTAGTAGTTATAGCGGGCTCTGAAGGGGCCTTCAGTTGCTCCCACGTACTTTCGCACGTTTGGTTGCCCATTTGGTCCTATTCCTGTTATCTCTGCCTCGTATACGTCAGTCTACGTGTTACAGTGGTCATTCAGTGGGTATGTTGTATTACCTCTACATGAGCATCCTGCGTCTGTCTCAGGTGTGGGCCTACTTGCTAAAATCATTTTTACATTGGGTGCATAGGTAAAGGTAATTCTCAGGGTGCACCTATTAAATGTTTTGCTGAACCTATTTGTATGGGGGAAGTGTTTGTTTACTAAGCTAAGGAAAATCTTATCTGTTCGGGTTTTAACACTTAAAGTCAAGGGCGGTGTGATCCACAACACTTTCCGGTGGCACTTTCTTCTGGAGAGATCTGGCATGTAACTAATACTATCCTTTAAACCGCTGGCAGCTAGAGCCACATCGTATTACGGGGCGGCATTATAAAAAAAATTCTCTGTTTGAAGATAGGTTGGAGATTCTTCTGCAGACGCCCTTTTTACCAGGTTCTTCAAAACTATGGCTGGATGACAAGAACCTGTGTTAATATAGGATAGTTACTCATTTGCCTTCTTAAAGTGTCTACAGGCAGCGGACTCCAAATCCAGGGTCACATCAAGGAAATCCACCGTTTTCAGGTTGGTTTCTATCGTGATCTTCAGTCAAAGGGAACTCATGAAGCTGGTGAGGTCCTTTCTAAGCTTATCTAGCGTGTGGACATTTGCCCCGCTTGCCCAAGGTGCTGCACAGTGGGACTGAACCCAGGACAATGTGGTTAGGAAGCAAACTTCATACCACATAGCCGCGTCTACGCCTAAAAGTGATGAACAACCTATATATATATATATATATATATATATATATATATATATATATATATATATATATATATATATATATATATATATATATATATATATATATATATATATATATATATATATATATATATATATATATATATATATATATATATATATATATATATATATATATATATATATATATATATATATATATATATATATATATATATATATATATATATATATATATATATATATATATATATATATATATATATATATATATATATATATATATATATATATAGTTACCGCCAAGCTAGCATGGCAGTCCAGGGAAATAGGACGAATGCTGTCGTTGATTAGCTCCAAGAGGCCATCGCCTCTAGCTAGCTATGTGACACAGAAACCTGTGTCCATTACAACCTTCCAACAGGGAAGGTCAGCAGCTTCCCCTTGCTGGTTCAACATCCACAGACTAGTTTCGGGGTATTTGCCCCTTATCAATATGGAGTAGCCGAACCCAGCAGGTGTCGAAGGTTTCTTTACCTATATTCAGTAAAATACATCCACTGGTTTTCAAAAATGAGTTGGACCTGTATTTCAAAAGTCCAGCCTTGTTGCATTCTGTGTCATGCTGAATTTTCCCGAGAACTGCATTAAGGGTACGCGTGTCTGTGGAGTACTTAGCTACTTAAACGCTAATTTTACGATCGGATCAACTCATAGTCGTAATCAACGGAGTGCCAATTCAGTTTAATTTTACAACACTTGCATTGAATTAGGTTTTAGTAAAAACACTTGCACAAGTTGTCAAGCAATGGGATCGAAGTCTGAGCTTTGTGATTGAAAAGTGAACGGCCTGATTACATCTACTTAGACACATTCACTTTCTTTCTTTCTTTCTTTCACACACACACACTTATAGACACACACCAAACACAAATACAAACACACAATACAGGCATACGCACACACGCATATATGAGTACACATACATATGTATACAAACTCTTCGCCCAGTAGAAATAACGAACATTTACTCACAGCACCAAACAGTGTTTAAATATTTCCTTTTATCACAGAATCGACGGCATGACAGTCATTATCCATTACTGGGATGTTTTATCAAATATCTCGAGTTGCTGATTTATTCAAAATCCGAAACTTTTACGACTGGAAACACAACACTTTAAGTAAATGGCTGCCAACAACACTAAACTTCTGAAATAATAAAGAAATATTATTTATATACATCTCCGTCTCTCACTCTTATTCTCTCACGCTCATTCTCTTTCTCTCTCTCTCTCTCTCTCTCTCTCTCTCTCTCTCTCTCTTACACACACACACATTTGTATCTATGTGCGCGTGTGTGGTGTGTATGTATATATATATATATATAATAATACAAATAATATGTGAGTATGATCATATATACGTACATACCTACATCTACATGTATATATAGATGCATATCTGGGTACAGGACGTCACAAAAAACGTGGACAAAATGAAAAACAGAACATAAACAGAGCACAGAAAACAAACAGGCCACATAGAGAATATTTCCTTCATCAGCTGCTCCTATTCTAAACTAAGCGTTTCGAAGAGTTACATATATTCTTTTATTCTTTTGCTTGTTTCAGTCATTTGACTGCGGCCATGCTAGAGCACCGCTTTGAAGGGCTTTAGTCGAACGAATCGACCCCATGACTTATTTTTTAATCGTAGTACTTATTCTATCGGTCTCTTTTGCCCAACCGCTAAGTTACGGGGACGTAAACACACCAACACTAGTTGTCAAGCGGTGATGGGGTGACAAACACAGACACAAAGACACACACACACGCACGCTCCCCCCTTCAATCAAGGGGGACAGCGTTAACAAAACTGTCGTAAGGGAGCGAAAACAAGTGTCTCAAAACACAATAATTAATAACAAATATAATTCCAATTCAACAGTCCTTCACTAACCTCTCGAACGATGCACAAACAACATTCACGAACAAGTCGGTTCAGATGATTGTAACAACGGAGAAAAAAAAAATATCAATGTTAATTTATTGCTGCATTTTGGCAAGTCTTGATCTGTATTATCAGACAATTGCGAAAAAATGTTAAAAAAAAAAAAATTCAAAACTTTGCAACGATCCGGTACAAACTCTTCATGGTGGTTCAAAACGTTGATTACTTTGTACTCAACCCGATATATCGTCAACGTATATATCCGAAAAAGAAGCATACTCTAAGGAATAGAAGAGTAATTTATTAATGTGCAGTTAAACATACAACTGCTTATAAATACATATATATATAAACACACACAAACACACACACACACACACACACACACACACACACATATAGATGTTTTCGATCTAGTTTGGATTCTTTGCCATCAAATTTGATTGCAAAGAATTCAAATTTGATGGCAAAGAATCCAAACTAGATCGAAAACATCTATATATATATATATATATATATATATATATATATATATATATATATATATATATATATATATATATATATATAAATATATATATGTTTATATATACATGTATATGTGTATATATATATATATACACACACACACACACACGCACACACACACACACTAATAATATTTTATAAGCTTAAAGCTGATAAGCGATCAACGCACACGTACTAAAAGCCCACTTTTTTCTGTCGAGGGCTTATATGCTTCAATGTTAGATTATTTCCTGTAGTCAATACACGGTGATCGCTTATAAGCTTTAAGCTTATAAAATATTATTATTATTATTATTATTATTATTATTATTATTATTATTATTATTATTATTTACAAAATTGTAAAATTCGGCACCGCTTTTAGAAAACATCGCTGAAAGCGTACACACGCATACACACATACGCACACACTCACACATACATATATATGTATGTATGTATGTATGTATGTATGTGTATATACACACAGAGGAGGGGGTAGCTGAAAAGGTCTTGGCTTTAAGGGTGTTGTGAAAGGTCTTGGTGGAGGCCCAACCTACTGAGTTCTTTTACAGGGCTTAGAAAAACTGAAGGACCGCTGCAATGAGTGTGTGAATCTGAGAGGGGAATATGTTGAATTAAATCATAATTAACAATGATCCTCCTGCATTTTCTGTTACCCAAAGCCAAGAACTCTTCAGTACCCCTTATATATATATATGTATGTATGGATGGATAGATGGATGCATTGCCTTAGTTTTTAAGAATGAATATACGAAACCCTTGGTAATAACCTCAAACGACATACTTTCAGAGAGAGAGAGAGAGAGAGAGAGAGAGAGAGAGAGAAAATATGCTAATCATTTCAGTATAGTTGCTCCTGTAGAAATTCTCACGTCTTAATGCATTTGACATACATGACCTTATGTCAATAATCTGTTAAGCTAAGACATATGTGTAAGAATTATTTATAATCTTTGTTACAATGGCAGACAACACGTTCGCCCTGATACTGAAATGGAGATAAGTACTTCAGTGGATCTGTTTCTATCAAACCTTCACTGACCTCGCGTGTATCAGTAAAGCTAAGACATGTCTAGAAGCAATCGTAATGCTTATAGATATATCTTAGTATTAACATGTGTCTTAAGTGTTAAGCTGCGTTTATATGTTAAGATGTCTTTACAAGCATTAAGTCTTATGCATTGAAATGTGTTCATATGCATTAAGATGTGTCAACACGTATTAATAGATTAGTTTATATGCATTAAGACATACTTTAAGTATTTTGTTTATACGTATACGTATTAAAGTACGTTATAAGTGTTAAGATGTGTATTTAAGTATTGGTTTCAAATTTTAGCACAAGGCTAGCAATTTTGAGGAAGAGGGTAAATCGATTACATCGATCTCCAGTGCTCCACTGGTACTTATTTTACCGAGCCCGAAAGGATGAAAGGAAAAATTGACTTTGGTGGAATTTGAGCTTAGAACATAAAGACAGGTGAAATGCTTTGTCCGACGTATTAACGATTCTTATTTTTTTATTCCCCCACAAGGGGCTACACACAGAGGGGACAAACAAAGACAGACAAACGGATTAAGTCGATTACATCGACCCCAGTGTGTAACTGGTACTTATTTAATCGACCCCGAAAGGATGAAAGGCAAAGTCGACTTCGGCGGAATTTGAACTCAGAACGTAGCGGCAGACGAAATACCGCTAAGCATTTCGCCCGGCGTGTTAACGCTTCTGCCAGCTCACCGCCCTAAATGCGCGTTATAGTATCAAAATTTGTTTTAAATACAAAGATGTGTTTATATATAATAGTGTTTAAATGTATTTGCAAGTATTAAAAAATGTATTGTGATGTATTCCAATCTTATCTTTCAGTCGGTGGTTCTCCTTATAATCTTCTGTTTTTCAAATCTTTCAGATGCTGTCAACATGGCGGTTCTCCATCTCAAGCACTTGAACATCAACGTTCATGAAACACCCTAACTTCAATAGAATGACAAAAAGGTATTATTACAGTGTTAGACATTTCTGTATTGCGATATTCTCATAGTAGTGGTAGTGATGTATTGTGATTTAACTAAAACAAAGGTTCACAGTCATTTAAAAAAAAATCTATGAACCCTTTTGATTACTATTTTATTCTAGTGGACCCTCATAGCCATTCGGTGTTTAAAAACTAGTTTTACAGAAACTCCTTTCAAAATTCCTTTTCTGTTTTTCTCCCATTAACTTGTGTAGGTTGAACTATGGTAAAATGTTAGAGAAAGAAACTTCGCTGTTTCTTGCAATATATACCAAAACATACGTCCAAAGCAAAAAAATTTTTTGTGGGGCCTTTGAAATGTTTTCATGTTCCCCTGTTTACTATTTTGTTGCGTGAACCCCTAAAAATCATACATGGACTCTCACGGGCCATATGGACCCTGGTTGAGAACCAATGAACTAAAACGAGTTCTTTTTCTCGGGATTCAAGTTGCCGTGAGCACCAGGCAAACATTTAATGATCACAATGGCCTTCTATATGTATGCATATATATATATATATATATATATATATATATATATATATATATATATATATATATATATATATATATATATATTTTCTCCGTGTTTTTCTCCTTGTCTCCGTATTCTTTCTGTTGAAGAGCGTAGCTCGAAACGTCAAAGACTTTCCGTATTCCCGAGCGTCATACTAATATATACTTTTGTTATTTACACCACCTGTCCTCGTCTGTTGTTATTATTTGTATATTCTCCCATATATATATATATATATATATATATATATATATATATATATATATATATATATATATATATATATATATATATATATATATATATATATAGCTGGCTGCCTACACTTTTTTCTGCAAAATAGGGGTAGTTTATCCTGTTCAGGCTATATTATTAGCTTTATCCTGCGTTTGAAAATTTAAAATCACTTCTTTAACTTTCTAAGACATCTCAACGCTTTTAAAAAAGCAAACTTCGTTTGTTTGTTTACGTTCATCGTAATTTGAATTTTATATATATATATATATATATATATATATATGTGTGTGTGTGTGTGTGTGTGTGTGTGTGTGTGTGTGTGTGTGTGTGTGTGTGTGTGCTTGTTTGAGTGTATGTTAATCTCTTCCTTTATACCTCTAAATCATGTTTTTGTCTTGTGTTTCTAAGGAGATTCTCTTTGTTGGACAATGGATGAAAACGAAGGGATCACTGTGGACGTGGAGTCTGGGGTGGAGCACGTGAAAGAGATGTGGAGATGTCTTGGTATTGGACAGAAGGGTTACCTGACCGTGTCCGAGCTTGGCACTGTCTGTAGACATATTGGCATGGAAGATATGCAAGACTGGGTAAGTAGTACGCTGCTCATTTTCCATTCTTGTAAGCTTGTATTTTTAAACTGATTTACAACCTTTTAGTTGTGTGTGTGTGTGTGTATAATACACACACACACACACACACACACACACACACACACACACACACACACACACACACACACACACACACACACACATATATATATATATATAAAACAATAATAAATGAGTATATGCATATATACGTACAGGTATGTGCATACCTACGTCTACCTGTATATATAGGTGCATATCTGGGTACAGGACATTGCAAACAAAACGTAGATAAGAAAATAATAATAACCAGAGTACAGAAAACACACAAGCCACATAGAGAACATTTTCCTTCATCAGCTACCCCCGTTTATATATATATATGTACATATGTATGTATACGTATATATTTATGTAAACACGCGTTGACATATAAACAAACCCTATCCCTCTATCCCTTCTCTCTCTCTTTCTCGTTTAGATGAATTCAATAATCCATTGAGCTAAATCTGTTTAATATAGATTAACTGTGATTGATAATCCCTTATCATGCCAGCCATATTGACATTAAGTTTGGGTGTGGTCATTCAGTCAATATCTATGGTGGCAGTGGCGGTGGTGATGGGGTTGAACCAAATTTCGGTACTTCGGCTTTAGTTGTAGTGTTGTTGTTGTTGTTGTTGTGGAATCCCGGGTCGATACTGATTGAGAAGCCCGTGATCAGAGATACACCAGTCGTGATATATCCTGTCTTTTTAAATCTGCGTTAAGACTGCATTATTCATTGTGGCATTCCCGTTTTTACGACAACTTGGTGTAATTTTGGGAGATTTGGGTGTTATTTCTAGTGACCACGTTGACACTTTCTTGCTCCCTAGTTGACTCATGCTGTTGTTAACATCAGGTCAACCACGATCAAGCACATATATGATCAATAACATTCCTTCTATGTTTTGGCATTGTATATTTAGGACCACAATATCCAACATGTTCTTCCTGCTTTAGAGATGTTTGTGTGATTCTAGGAGTGTTAGGTTGCTATTTCTAACAGGTTGAGTAACGTAGAGAAACTCACTTATTGTCCTGAAGGGACTGATATATGAAGCGAAGTTTGGCTACTATCTCCAGGAGGTGGAGACACTGCATACAGGCTCTGAATCTAGCTTAAGAGAAGTCTAGCTGCTGTTACTAGAAGATCATAAGACCACATGGTGGGCTGGTTTAGTTACCACGAAGATGGCTCCTTGTTGACTTACGAATTCTTCTCATTGGTCGATTTGTTGTTGCTGTTGTTGGTGTTGTTAAACCCCAGGTCGGCCCTGATTTAGTCAAAGGCGTCCCAATCACGACTGTTTTACCTTTCTCAGGAAAACTCTACTTTGAAGGAATTTTGGCAACAATACCAGCAGGTCTAGTAAGCACACAAAGGTCCACTCATTAGTTCAGGGAACCGGTTGAACTCGATGCGGCTGCTGTTGCTTATGTAACACTCATCAATGTTACCTTGCTGTCTGTCAACTCAAAAAGACAAACAGGAAGTGTAGATAGTATTACGACACCAAGGGGCAGGAGCTTTGTGAGATTAACCGTGAGCAGAAAAAAAAATGATATCTTTGCCTCCGGAAGAATAGCTGTGTTGTTGTTGTTTTTATTGGTGCTAGCCATCTGCAGGTCGATCTGTACTAGGATAATTAAAACCGATAAATCGTTCTTTCGTAACACAATCTTTTGTAACATAACATAAAGCAGTTGACAGTTGTGAATATGCCGATAAATCAGATGTTTCATCAACATAAATAGCAACGGATGTAACCTCATTAAGTTCATTTTGTATTTCATACAACATAACCTTTTGAATTGCATCGATCAAGTCGTTTTGAATTCTGTTTGAGAGGTAGAAGCTGTGTCTACGAGATGGCTTGCGAATTTTTCGTAGATGGCTTGCCAATTTTTCGTCATATTTACTGATTAAATATAAGAGTTCTTTATAATTTCCACGATTATTATATTCTTCAGATTCAAAATGACCCCAAAATGATAATTCCTGACAACCTAAAAAAAAAAATAACTAAATCGATCAATCGTTACAGAATGGATCTATTTCGTCTAACTTCCTCATTATGATGTTGTATGCTCTGTTTTTTTTTTTACACGCATCTAGTTGTAAGTCTACACGAATATTCCCAAATGTTTTAAGATCTATCAAGGATTATATATATATGCGGTGAATAAATTGTCGTATAAATTACGCAAAAATGAAAATAACACTGATATCTCATTTTAACCGATATATTTACCAAAATTACATAAAAATATCTTGAAATACTAAAAAGTAAATTTATTCAATAAGATCGCTATTGGCTTCAATCACGGTCTCCAGGCGATTTTGGAATCTCCTGTAACTCTTCTGGACGGTGTCCTTGTTTAAGTTGGTGAATGCTGCCATAATCTTTGTCTTCAGTTCATCTTTGGTGTTACAAGGAGTTTTGTTGGTCTTTCGTTCAACTGTGCCCCACACATAATAATGAAGGGGGTTGCAGTCTGGGGTGGGGGTTAGGTAGCCAAATGTTAGGGGTGATGTGGTCACAGAAATTGTCTGACAGCTATGACTGGGTTTTCCTGTTTGTGGTGCAGTCCTGTCGCTAGACATAGGGTCTTCCAGCATCCACTCTCTTGACCCAGGGCAGCACAACCTCCTCCAGGTACTTGATGTAAGCCTCTGTGTTGAGTCTGAGGCCGCGAGGGAAGATGAATGGAGGCATAACATCGCCATCACTAGTGATCATTCCAAACACCATGATGTTGACTGGATGCTTGATTTTTATCACTCTCGGTACATGTTTTGGGGACACAGCAAGCCAACGGTTGTTCTGTGTGTTCACCATCTGATCCTGGCTGAAATTTTTCCCGTCTGAGAAAAACCAAAGCATGTTCGGTTGGAAGGGATGCTTGAGTTCGTTCGAAAACTTCGTAGCGTGGTCTTTCCTCTTCTCCTTGATGGTTTGGGATTAAAATTTGCCCTCTCTCATCTTGTATGAGGAATACCGAATGTCTTCATTCACTATCTGTCTGATAAGAAACTCAGACACTGTCATGTCGTTTCCAAATTTCTGGCAGAGTGAATTGCGTCATGATGCTATTTTTCTACAGACGGTGCCCAACTGACCCTACCATACTGTGTAGTCGACAAAATCAAAAACAAACAATGCACATGCACAAAATTAAAAAATATAAAATGGCGACAATTTACCCATCGCACCCTGTGTGCGCGCGTGTGTGTGTGTATATATATATATATATATATATATACACACATATATACACACATATATACACACATACATATGTAAGTACAAGAGGTGCTCAGGCTCTGCATGGGGAGTAGACAACCACCATGTATATGTATGTTTATGTATCTCTTTTACTTGTTCCAGTCATTTGACTGCGGCCATGCTGGAGCACCGCCTTTAGTCGAGCAAATCGACCCCAGGACATATTTATTCTTTGTAAGCCTAGTACTTATTCTATCGGTCTCTTTTTGCCGAACCGCTAAGTTACGGGGACGTAAACACACCAGCGTCGGTTGTCAAGCAATGGTGGTGGTGGGGGGGGACAAACACAGGCACACAAACACACACACACACACGCACACACACACACACACACACACACATATATATATATACGACGGGCTTCTTTCGGTTTCCGTCTACCAAGTCCACTCACAAGGCTTTGGTCGGCCCGAGGCTATAGTAAAAGACACTTGCCCAAGAAGCCACGCAGTGGTACTGAACCCAGAACCATGTGGCTGGTAAGCAAGCTACTTACCACACAGCCACACAAACACACACACGCACATATACAGCCATTCACATATGCATTTCATTCGCAGACAGGCAGACCTAATAGGAATCGTGACACAGCATCATAGTAATGTTGCAGACTTCTGCAGCTGTGTGCAACGGCTGTGGCGGAGGCGGTGGCGGCGGCGGCGGCGGCGGCGGCGGAGGCGGTGTTGGTGACAGTGATGGAAAATTAGAGCAAGCCTCAGACAAAGAGAAAAACAGCAAATATATATAAAATAAAAAAATGGTGCAACAAAAATAATATAGAAGCTAATGAATTGGCGAGGAGCTTCTCTAGGTGGCCGCTTTGCTTTGTAGAAATAGTAGTCAAATCTAATTGAAACTACTTACAAGCGTCGTGAAAAAGGAAGGACACATTGAATGCAAGAGACCTAAATAGACTATTCTTGAGAACTGGATGAGGTGTTTACCGCTGGAAAGTCTTTAACCCATAGGTCTGCCTAATTATGGTTGACCTGGGGTTAAATAGTTGCAATGCACATAAATATACCAGCGTGATACATAATGCCTGCAAAAACACACACGCGCGCGCGCGCTCACACACGTTGTCTGGCTCACAGATACACATACACTCGCACAGACAAACAGTCTCTCTCTCTCTCCCACATACACACACGCACACACACACGTTTAGTAGCAGACATAGCCATAGACGACTCGCGTCTAGATGACGTAACACACCTGTGGTTGTGTAATAGCAGCAGCGGTCACAGAAGTAGTCGCAGCAGCTGAAGCAGCAGCAGTAGCAGCAGCAGCAGCTATTAGGCGCAGCAATTACATACGTTAAATGTGTTGACAATTTCTACACATGCACACACACATTCATGCATGCTCACACACACACACACGCAGATACACATATATACAAATACATGCACCCACATACACACGCATATATTCATGCCTACACGTAAATATATACACACACATGCATGCATATACATATATATATATATATATATATATATATATATATACACATATATCTGTATATGTATGTATGTATGTATATTTTCCTTGTATCTTTTACTTGTTTCAGTCATTAGATTGCGACCATGCTAGGGTACCGCCATGGTATATGTACACACACACACACACACGCACACACACACACACACACACACACGCACACACACGCGCACACACGCACACACACGAACACCCACATGTATATATATATATATATATATATATATATATATATATATATATATATATATATATATATATATATATATATATATATTATAATCATAAATATATAGGGATTGACAGTAACCTGCTTCTCCAACATACTGAGAATTCAGAAATCGCAGTCAAAGAACTACTGATTTCAAAACTACAAATTATTACTCCAGATTGATAGCGATATTTTTGATACAAACAGAACAAAAAACAGTAGAGAAGAGTAAAAAAACCACCTGCCTTTAGTTAATTTAGTACGATCGTTTCACAGTTAAGAGTAAAGAATACTCTACTCTTCTTTACTGTTTTTTGTTCTGTGTGTATCAAAAATATCGCTATCAATCTGGAGTAATAATTTGTAGTTTTGAAATCAGTAGTTCTTTGACTGCTATTTCTGAATTCTCAGTATGTTGGAGAAGCAGGTTACTGTCAATCCCTATATATTTATGATTATAAATTATTTACCGAAGAAGGTTTTTTTCATACTGAGCTACCCGGCAAAACTGTTAATTATTAATTTTATTACTAATTGACGATTCCCTGCCCTGCATATCTATCTATCTATCTATCTATCTATCTATCTATCTATCTATCTATCTATCTATCTATCTATATATATATATATATATATACACACACATACAAAAATTAATATAAACAGCCATGCACAATGTGTTATCACAAAGGAAAAACATAATTGTCACTAAAGACATCTAAAGGTGTCGGGGCGCACACACACATACATATATAGATTATGTGTGTGTATGTGTGTATGTATATATATGTATATATAATATACACATAAATGCAGGACATGAGCACTTACACAAACACACACATACACACACACATCACACACAGACATATTTCCTCACAGACTTGCACACACACATGGAGAACTCTGTGACGAACTATACAGACACTACAGGTGTATATTGCTGTCGTTTAGCCCCAGGTGAGTTCTGATTGGACATGTCTATGATCAAGGTGTTCCAGCCGTGGCCGTCCCGCCTTTCCTTGGTCTGTAGAGGGCTACCACAGTATCTAATCGAAGACGGCGGCGGCGGCGGCAGCTGTGGGTGCTGGTGGTGGAATTTGGCTTCTAGCTTTTTACCTGTCGCTGTTGTTTGTGGCTTTTGCATTAACACACCTGTCGTTGCATAACAGCAGCAGTATTATCACACATATATAAAAACATAAATATATGTGTCTGGGTAAACACACACACACACACACAATGTGTATGTATGTATATACATTTATGTATATATGTATGTATGTGTATATATGTATGCATATGTATATATGTATATGTATTTATGTGTGTGTGTATGTATGTATGTATGTATATATATATATATATATATTATGAATATATGTCTGGGTAAACACACACACACAATGTGTATGTATGTATATACATTTATGTATATATGTATGTATGTGTATATATGTATGCATATGTATATATGTATATGTATTTATGTGTGTGTGTATGTATGTATGTATGTATGTATATATATATATATATATATTATGAATATATGTCTGGGTAAACACACACACACACACACACACAATGTGTATGTATGTGTACAGTTATGTGTATATGTATGTATACATTTATGTATATATGTATATATATGTATATATGTATGTATATGTATATATGTGTATATATGTATGTATATGTATATATGTATGTATTTATGCGTGTGTATGTATGTATGTATGTATGTATGTATGTATGTATATATTATGTAGTTATAAATTAGGTTTCAGGAAAAGGAGAAGAAACTCCCACCCGTGGTACATTGGTAAGAGAGGGAGAAAGAAAGAGAGAGAGAGAGAGAGAGAGAGAGAGAGAGAGAGAGAGAGAGTGAGAGAGAGGGGAGAGAGGTGTATGTGTGTGTAGAAATATAAACACACACACACACACACACACACATATATATACTCTATGCAAGTACTACGACAGCAGGTGTGTAAAACACACACACACACATACACCCACACATATAGACACATACACATATATGTATGTATACTATTATACTTGCTATATACCTTCATACATACACATACAGATATAGACATGCACAAATACTCTCCCTCTCCCCCCTCTCTCTCTGTCTCTCACACACACACTCATACACATACATGCACACGCACACATACACTTGGCTACCCGTTTATCTAAAATGAAAGAAGGAGGTCACTCTACATTAGAGACACACCCACCCAGAAAGATAGGTAGATAGAGAGTGAAATATATATAGAGTGAGAGAGAGAGAGAGGTAGATAGGTAGAGAGAAGCAGACAGATAGACAAAGCGAGGGTGTTGAACGAGTGAGAGTGTGAGTGAGAGCGAGCGAGGGGTAGAAAGAGTAAGAGACTACCCTGGTATAATATATATAAATTTGCATGCGCAATAGCAACAGAGGCGATAGCAGCTGCAACAACAACAAGAACTACAACACTTGTGGGTGCACCATCAAAAATTATAATATTACTACAACAGCTGTTGTTGTTGTTGTTGTTGTTGTGGTTGTGGTGTATGTATGGTGGCGGTGATGAGGGGGTGGTGGTGGTGTAGTATGTGTTGAATATATTATAATAATAATACTACACTAACCGATGTCGTATGCATTGCTAGCGACTACAGATACTTATGCAAAAGTACGTTAAAAGCTAAACCCAGTCAAAGCAAAAACCGCCGCCACCACCACCACCGCTGCAGACACCACCACCGCCGCCATCACAGTTTTTATAAAACCCTGTCTGTGTTACCCCCCACCCCACCACCTGTACCAGTCTGTTAAAACGTTAACAGCACCACCACCTCCCCGTCACAACCACCACCACCACTAACTACAACTACTATTATTACTATTAACTGCGTTATTATTATTATTATTATTATTATTATTATTATTATTATTATTATTCTCTTTTCAAGTCGTCGTCGTCGTAGTAGTATTTTGTTAAGGTTTTCTCCGTTCGTTGACCTTGTGGTTGGTAAAGAAAGCAGCCATTAGTAATTTATTAGGTCAACGTCTTCATTGCCGCCGCCGCCGCCGCTGTCGCAGCCGCTGCAACCATTGCAGCCACCGCCGCCACCACCACCACCACCACCACTAAATTCGGGCACCTATGCGATCGCTTCAACCTGCTAGACACAACAGCTAAAAAATCTCCCTCATATATGCCATTACAGTCTAAGAAAAAAAAAAAGAAAAAAAAGGAATAGGACCCATTAAATAACGTGGCCCTTAGATCCCTGTACATAGGGATGGTCACGGTTGGAATGCTTTTGATTCAGAGATCTGCTTAACCCCCTCCCCCGCCACCGTCTCTACCACGACTATTATCTAATTACAGACTAGACACCACTCTCTCCCTCACCTCCGTCTCGCCATTAAAAGAAAAACATGGACGCTACCGCCACCCTCAACTATTGCGTCATCGTCCTCCCCTTACTCTGTCTACCTTTCTTCTCTCACTCCCTCACTCTGCATAACTTTATTGCTTTTCGTCCTTATCCTTTGTTGTCTCCCTTTCTCCCCCCCTCTCTCTATATCATTCATGAATTCATATTTCTTTCTCCTCTCTCCGTCATAAATCTTTATGTTTCCCTTTCCCCCTCTCTCACATATTTCTGTTTCGCTCTCCCACTCTCTTTCCTCTCTATACATTTTACTTTCCACTCATACCTTTACCTCATTCTTCCTTCAATTCCGTCTCCCACCGCCTTCGTTTCTAACTTCTATTCTATTCTTACTCTTTCTATTCACTTACTCTCTGCCATCTCGCTATTTCTCTCTCTCTCACTCCTACCCTAACACTATTCCTTACTCTTTCTCTCTCCCCTTTACCTGAAATTCTTATGCTCAAAGTGGCAAGCGACACCAGATACTTTGGCCAAAAATGTCGCTTTTGCTGCTGCTGATTGTCTGTCTGTCTGTCCAATTTGTCTGTCTTGGTCTTCGTGGCAGTTATATACTTCCCTTCTTTCTATAAGTGTGTCTGAAACAGTCTCCATATCTATCTATCTATCTATCTATCTATCTATCTATCTATCTATCTATCTATCTATCTATCTATCTATCTATCTATCCTGTCTGTCGGAAAAGAATCCTTGATAAACAAACCCTCCCCACCCAGTCATGTTGCCGGAATTAATAATTATAATAACAATAATGTTGTAGTTGTTGTTGGTGCTATGTCGTCAAATAGGCGGCTACTTCCGCAATTAATCAGCTGAACTATGTAAACACACAACAGAGAAGAATAAACAAGTAACTTGTTAATTTATTTAATTAACCAAAATACAACAACACATTAATTAAATAGATACAAAATATAAAATTTAGAAAAAAAGAAATCTAAAGAAAAATGATTGATGTAAACGACATAGTATATAATAATAATAATAATAATAATAATAATAATAATAATAATAATAATAATAATAACTTTCAATACAGTAACCATAAGAGCATCACAGCAAACCACAGCACATACCCAAGGCACACAGAGCTGCGCTCGGTAGTGAAGTGAAAGCACGTTATAAAAATAAAACTACTGAACAATAATAATAATAATAATACTTTCTACTATAGACACAAAGCCTGAAATTTGGAGGAGGGGGATAGTCGATTACATCGATTCCAGTGTTCAAATGGTACTTATTTTATCAGTCATGAAAGGATAAAAGGCAAAGTCGACCTCGGTGGAATCCGAACTCAGAACGTAAAGACGAGCGAAATATCGTTAAGTATTACTTCCAGCGTGCTAACGATTCTGCCAGCTCGCCGCCTTAATAATAACAATGATGATGATGTTGATAATGATGATGATGATGATTTCTTTTATTAGCCACAGAGGCATAGACATGGGAAGCATCACAAAGATAGAAAACAATTTGTGTGAGGATTTACATAAAGGATTGGGAGAAAGAAATGGAAAAGACAGTGAAATGCGATAAAAGTATAATATATAGTATCCAAAGTATGTCATAACATGAATGATGCAGTCCTCCGATAATATTAATAATAATGTAGTTAAAAACCAGAAAAAAGAAGCAAGATTATTTGACTGGTGAGAAAAGGCTTCCAAACATAGGTGCAGGCACAGAAGGAATGCAAGAAAAGACATGAGAACCTAAGGAGAATAATCCACCGGGAAGTATATTTGCCACTTAAATGCGGCTAACCCCCAAAGAGCGAATGTTACTGTAGCTTGTAGCCCCAGGTGAACATCTCCTCCAGCTGGCTATTGACACACTTTCTGTGCCCTGTCGGTATTTGCAAAGGGAAGTCATCCTTCCTTTCGTCGATCTGACGTGATACGTACGGACCCGGGTTTCTGGGTATTTACCCTTCGTCAGTGTACGACAATCACCGATCTTCGATGCGAAGGGCTTCCAATGCAAATACATATATTTTTTTTGCAGTGACGAAAATTCACTGATCTCAAAAAAGTGTAAACAAGCAATAATAAATCTCTGAACGGGGTATAACTACTAACAGCACGATAACGTGAAGTATATTTGCCACTTAAATGCGGCTAACCCCTAAGGGCGAATGCTACTGTAGCGTGTAGCCCCAGAAGAACATCTCCTCCAGCTGGCTATTGACACATTCACGTTGCCGTGCTGCTTCCAGTTATACCTCGTTCAGAGATTTATTATTAA
Organism: Octopus bimaculoides; assembly: GCF_046866305.1. Classification (NCBI taxonomy): domain Eukaryota; kingdom Metazoa; phylum Mollusca; class Cephalopoda; order Octopoda; family Octopodidae; genus Octopus; species Octopus bimaculoides. The sequence continues at coordinate 24,936,196 of NC_142950.1, read as the reverse complement.
TCCACTGGGAGTTATGTACAAAGCTAGAATTTGACCATATCGGTAAGGGTAGTGAAGTGCGAGAAAGTAAGAAATATAAGGGATTGTAGAATTTTAACATTCAGACTTTTAGAATAATAGAAACTAGGCCTGATTTCGCAGTAGCAGATAAAGAGGACTGGAAAGTGCCAAGTAATTGGTAGCTACCTCTCGCCCCATTTTTGGGTGAGACTAGCCAATCATCTTGTAACTTTCCTCAGTTCTTGTTCACCTGGAGTTCCGGACCAAACCAGACCCCAAGCAACCTAACCGGTCCTTCTGTCAAGCGCACCACGACGCTGTCGGGTGGCATGGACCTGTCTCCCTCTAGATGTTGAGCTGCAGGCTCACCGACTCCTACTGGTTAATCTTTACTCCTGTCTCCGTCTCGTACTCGCTTAGGGTTGTGTCGGTCACATTTCACAATCCCCAAAATTGAGAAAGTCAATATGAGAAGTGTGGAGAAAATAGTAAAGTACCAGGACCTAGCCATTGAGTTACAGAGGCTATGAAAGTGTGGGTAAAATGTATCCCTGTAGTTTTAGATGCATTAAGAACTATTCCTAAAGATTTGAACAGTTGGATTGAGGAAATAGGCATAAAACCTAGTTTAGTGCAACTCCAGAAAACAGTGTTATTAGGGATAGCTAGGGTATTTAGGAAGGGTCTTGTCATTTAAGTTTACTTGTAGCCTGTTGTTAGGGATTTTCCCCAACAGTCTAACCTGTTGTTCATAAATGAAGTAATAATAGTCTTTTTATTGGCCACAAGAGCCACGCACAGAAACAAAAGT
>NC_142950.1:24922885-24932885 GCF_046866305.1 Octopus bimaculoides | reverse complement strand
TGACAATCCCTTGGCAATATATAAGTCTTTTTCCAGTGAAGTCATTCACTGATATCGAAAAAGTGATGTTCTCCTGGGGCTAAAAGCAACAGTAACATCCACCCTTAGGGGTCAGCCACATTTAAATGGCAAATATACTTCACTTTATCGTGCAGTTACTGTTAACACCTCGTTCAGAGATTTAACATTGCTTGTTTTCACTTTTTCGATATCAGTGAATGACTTCACTGGAAAAAGACTTATATATTGCCAAGGGATTGTCATTCTCATCAAAGGTCGGCGATTATCGTACGCTGAAGAAGGGAAATAACCCTGAAACTCGGGTCCGTACGTATCGCAGATCAAGATGGGAAGGATAACTTCCCTTGGCAAAAATAGACAGGACACAGATATGTGTCGATAAGCCAGCTGGAGGAGATGTTCTCCTGGGGCTAAAAGCAACAGTAACATCCACCCTTAGGGGTCAGCCACATTTAAATGGCAAATATACTTCACTATATATATATATATATATATACAAGAATAAGGGCAGAGAATCGTCAATTAATAATAGAATTAATAATTAACAATTCTGCCAAGTAGTTCAGTATGAAAAAAACCTTTATCGGTAAAACTATTTATCATTATAAATATACAGGGATTAGCAATTGAGTTGCTTCTCCAACATACTGAAAATTTAGAAATAGCAGTCAAAGAACTACTGATTCCAAACTACAAATTTTTCTCTAAAGTGGATGGCGATATTTATGGCACACATAGAACAAAAAACCGGAGGGAAAAGCGTAAACAAACCAAGCCTTTAGTTAATTGGATACGAATCGTTTCATGGTTAAGTGAATGGAAATTTCACTATTCCAATCTTCAGCCTCAATATTCTGATAAATTTGAAAGTGTCTCTAAAAAAATTCACGGTAATTTTTGGCCATGCGACACCAAAAATCAACGATAAGAAAGGCACTTACGAATTCATCGGCTAGCGAGTTCAGGCACCTCACCTCAAAGAAATCTATTCCATGTGCGTCACAAATAGTCCCGTATGAAAAAAAAAAGATTGGAATAGTGAAATTTCCATTCACTTAACCATGAAACGATTCGTATCCAATTAACTAAAGGCTTGGTTTGTTTACGCTTTTCCCTCCGGTTTTTTGTTCTATGTGTGCCATAAATATCGCCATCCACTTTAGAGAAAAATTTGTAGTTTGGAATCAGTAGTTCTTTGACTGCTATTTCTAAATTTTCAGTATGTTGGAGAAGCAACTCAATTGCTAATCCCTGTATATTTATAATGAATATATATATATATATATATATATACAAGAATAAGGGCAGGGAATCGTCAATTAATAATAGAATTAATAATTAACAATTTTGCCAAGTAGTTCAGTATGAAAAAATCTGGAATAGAGAAATTTTCTTTCGCTTAACCATGAAACGATTCGTATCCAATTAACTAAAGACTTGTTTTGTTTATGCTTTTCCCTCCGGTTTTTTGTTCTATGTGTGCCATAAATATCGCCATCCGTTTAGAGAAAAATTTGTAGTTTAGAATCAGTAGTTCTTTGACTGCTATTTCTAAATTTTCAGTATGTTGGAGAAGCAACTCAATGCTAATCCCTGTATATTTATGATGATAAATGGTATATATATAAATATATATATATATATAAATATATATATATATATATATATATATACTGAGGGTGATAAATTGAATATTAATTTCAATTTAAAACCAGTGGTCTAGCATATTAAAAAATCTGATAATTCAGAAAAATTGTATTACATGCGTATAAGAAGGGATGACCACTACGTGGAGATCCAATATGCTAGAAAGAGTTCATCAACGACCCAACCACAAAGAAAAATAATGCTCTCCAGTAAAAAATTCAGCAAACACCAGAGCATTGGCGGGCAAGACAAAATGAAAAATATACAAAATAAAGAATTGTGTACCGGTTTCGCAATCAACTTTACGTAAGTAAAAAAGTTTTGAGTTCAAATACCGCAGCGGTCGACGTTGCCTCTCATCCTTTCGAGGTCGATAAAATAAGTACCAGTTGAACACTGGGGTCGATGTAATCGACTCATTCCATCCTCCAAAATTGCTGCCCTTGTGGCAAGATTTGAAACCATTATTATTATTATTATTTTATGTTTGACTTTTGCTTTGCATTTGTACAAGTTGGATCCAAGTCTAACCCAGAGACCTCAAGAGTCAACAAGCTAGAAGTTCATGTAGGTGTTATGCCTAGGGTACCATATATTTGGATTTGTACATAGTGTTGTTCTAGAGAATATTTAAGAAACCATAAGAAAATTATGTGTTTGTTTTAAAATTTGAGATCACATAGACAGTATTTTACGTAGGATATGGGCAGTTCCCATGAGCACTATCTTTTGAACTTCAGCCATTTTGGGGTTTCCTGGTATCTGAGCTAGGTAGTAATCAGCCCGTTTCGCTGTCATTCTCAAGGCACCTATGACAATAGGTATTGTTTTAGTCTTCAGGTTCCACATTATTATTATTATTATTATTATTATTATTATTATTATTATTATTATTATTATTATTATTATTATTATTATTATTATTATTTCTTGCAGGAAGTTCACCAGTTGTTCGAACAACTGGATGCCAATGGAAACGGTCAGGTGACGTTTGACGAATTCATGAATGAAATGTTTCAACATTCCAGTACAGCTGCTGAAAAAATAACGCCGTTGCTGACCCCGACCCCGAAAATAACCCGCACAAAATCCCGCCGGCGGAAGTCGTTCATTCGTAAAACGGGAATGTCAACTTATGAATCGTTTTTTCTTTCACCCGGAAATTCTTCATTGTCGTTCACCACACTCGATACCAACAGCAGAGGGTAGGTATAGTTGTTGCTGATGTTGGTTAACGAAAGGTTTTTACCTTTTCTTTCTCCTTTATGTCGCAAACTTGGAGTAGAGAAATGGCTGGGCCGCGAAAGGAACGTTTCTTCACTTAGTCATATATATATATATACATACATATATGTATATATATGTATATATATATATATATATATATATATATATATATATATATATATATATATATATATATATATATATATATGGCAGTAAGAAAATGGAGGAGAATATGCGGTATCCATCGACTTGCAGACAGTGTATTCCATTGAATTAATTTGTTTATTTTGTAACTAAAATGTCAAAAACCACAATATACAGATGCTTATGACATACCATGTCATATTAACATTTAAGGTTACAAATATAAAGTATATTTACCAATTGGAGAATATACAGAAACTTACAGCTGTTTTGGCCTAGCGTTGGCATGCCCTATTCTATCTCTATAGCTCCTGTGTGCCGGAGTAACCCTCCCAGCAGTATATTGGATAGATACTATCCCTTAGTGGGTTGAATCCTCAACCCCTAACTCTCTTGCATTATATATATATACTTTATTTAAAAGCAGCAGAAATATAACAAAAAAAAAACTGTTACTCGGAATTTCACGTTCCCATTCATCGGACAGTTTTGTTAGAAATTTCCAACAAATTTCAAACAAATTTCTAACAAAACTGTCCGATGAACGGGAACGTGAAACTCCGAGTAACAGTTTTTTGTTATATTTCTGCTGCTTTTAAATAAAGCATATTACTCTACCTCTGGTATTTGAGTACTCTTTCTTTCCACCTTGTTGCATTTATGTGCTCACTCCGGTATATATATATATATATATATATATATATATATATATATATATATATATATATATATATATATATATATATATATATATATATATATATATATATATATATATATATATATGTGTGTATATTGATATTTATATATATGGAGATGGTGAAGGCGCATAACTCGGTGGTTAGAGTGTTGGGCTCACAATCATGACGTAGTGAGTTCGATTCACGAACCGGGCTGTGTGATGTGTTCTTCAGCAAGACACTTTATTTCGCATTGCCCCACTTCACTCAGCTGTAGAAATGAGTTGCGAAGTCACTGGTGCTAAACTGCATCGGCCTTTTCCTTTCCTTTGGCTAATATCGGTCGCATGGAGAGGGGGTGTTGGTATGCATGGGTGATTGCTGGTCTTCCATAAACAACCTTGCCCGGACTTGTGCCTCGGAAGGTAACTTTCTAGGTACAATCCCATTGTCATTCATGACCGAAGAGGGTCTATATATATGTGTAGATAGATTGATTGATAATAAACCAAAGAAGAAATGTACTTGACTGGTTGTTGGCACTCCGTCGCTTACGACGACGAGGGTTCCAGTTGATCCGATCAACGGAACAGCCTGCTCGTGAAATTAACGTGCAAGTGGCTGAGCACTCCACAGACACGTGTACCCTTAACGTAGTTCTCGGGGATATTCAGCGTGACACAGAGTGTGACAAGGCTGACCCTTTGAATTACAGGCACAACAGAAACAGGAAGAAAGAGTGAGAGAAAGTTGTGGTGAAAGAGTACAGAAGGGTTCGCCACCATCCCCCTGCCGGAGCCTCGTGGAGCTTTAGGTGTTTTCGCTCAATAAACACTCACAACGTCCGGTCTGGGAATCGAAACCGCAATCCTATGACCGCGAGTCCGCTGCCCTAACCACTGGGCCATTGCGCCTCCTCACTTGACTGGTACTTTCTGGTAAAGTAGGCCTTGGTGGAATTTGCACTTAGTGTGTAGAGAACCGAAACATATAGCGTAAGACATTCTGTTCGATGTTCTATCGATTCTGTCAATGCGATGTTGTGTCTGGTCCTTAAGTAAAGGTATTCCAGTTATGATAGTCCCACTTTTTTTTAGTTACAGTGTATCAAAAACCATCTCATTAAATGTGCTCCACCCCATTTTAAAGCCGACAGGATGTAACTTGAGTTAGAATTGTGTGCCGGTGTAGTATGTGATTTACATGTCATAGTGATCTACAGCAACTTAAATCTAGACTAGCTTGTGATCTACATTCAAAATATTGTTATAAATTTGCAGTTATTATTAGATGAGTGAGTTAAACATCTAAAAAATAAAAGAAAATAAAATTTTATTGATTTTTATTTCATACTAGAAACATGAAAACTGTGACTGTTTGTATACAGCACGGATATCATTTAAAAATGCAATAAGGAGATTTTGCTCATTTGATCTTAAAATCTTCCAACAAATAAAATCTAAATTAGATTGAAATGTTTGCTATGGAACACTTCTCATTTTTTTTTTGTGAAGATGAATTTTAGCTTCTAGCCACGACCGTTCAATGTTCTGCGTATGTGTTCCATCTTGACAATTAACATAGCTTTGCTGTTGGTTGACGTTGAAATCGATGTAATACCTATTTAGATTCGAATATGCCGGCCATTCATCTGGGTGGTGTAGATCACAAACTATACCATTTGAACTAATGTAGATTACACGCTATACCAGAAACGCGTGTAGATCACACACTACACCGGCACCAAGATTTGTTTGCTATTTAGTTCTGGTAGACCGAGTTACCCAATAGAGGCTAATGTAGTCGTTGTTTAAGTTAGTTGACTTTGCCGTTCATCCTGTCGCGATCGATAAAATAAGTATCAGATGAACATCGGGGTCGATGTAATCGCCTTATCTCCGTTCCGAAATTGCTGGCTTTGTGCTAAAATTTGAAGTCAATATGAAATGAACGTGCAAAGGCGGTAAGCTGGCAGAAACGTTAGCATTCCGGGCGAAATGCTTGGCGGTATTTCGTCTGCCACTGCGTTCTGAGTTCAAATTCCGCCGAGGTCGACTTTGCCTTTCATCCTTTCGCGGTCGATAAATTAAGTACCAGTTACGTACTGGGGTCGATATAATCGACTTGATCCGTTTGTCTGTCCTTGTTTGTCCCCTCTGTGTGTAGCCCCTTGTGGGCAGTAAAGAAATAGGTATTTCGTCTGCCGTTACGTTCTGAGTTCAAATTCCGCCGAGGTCGACTTTACCTTTCATCCTTTCGGGGTCGATAAATTAAGTACCAGTTACACACTGGGGTCGATGTAATCGACTTAACCCCTTTGTCTGTCCATGTTTGTCCCCTCTATGCTAAGCCCCTTGTGGGCAATAAAGAAATGAGAATCGTTAGCACACCGGGAAAAATGTTTGGCAGTATTTCGTCTGTCTTTACGTTCTGAGTTCAAATTCCGCCGAAATCGACATTGCCTTTCATCCTTTCGGGATTGAAAAAGTAAGTACCAGTTGAACCCTGGGATCAATGTAATCGACTTAGCCCCCCCACGAAATTGCTGGTCTTGTGCCAAAATTTGAAATCAGATGTGTGTGTGTACATGCGCGCGCTCGCGTGTTTGTGTGTTTTTGCGTATGCTTCTAAATGTGAAGGTTTATGAGCATTTAGGCTTGTGGTTGGGGCGTTACTTTTGCGGTCATAAAATCCTGTGTTTGATTCATAAACCGAGGGGCGTGTTACATCCTTGAACAAAGGGCTTCATTTCACGTTACACCTGTCTATTCAGCTCAAATGAGGACTTGATGAGTACCAGCTGAAGTACTGCCCTCTTTCCCTCTACCTGATATACACCCACAATGTTTTATTGGGTTAAGGGAAGGACAAGAGGTGGGGGTCTATGTCTGCCCATGACTACAAAGGCACTTAAAACAATGGGTGAAAGCATGGCACATATTACAAAGTCACGCTCGCATGCAAGAGACGTCTATTGTTGGTATATATACTACATAAAGGTGTATATAGGTGCTTGAGTACATCTATATGTTGCTGACTGCATATGTTTATATGTTTGTATGTGTACACACACACATGTATGAGTGTGTGTGTATGTGTGTGTGTGTGTGTGTGCATGCGTGCGTGTGTACGTATAAATGTGATATATATCTCACCATAATCATTCCTCTTTACTTTTCAAATTTGTTTCTGTTAGATTCATTAAAAGTGATGATTTAGTGGAATTATGGGAAAGCTACGGGATTACAAATGCTGTCGACGTTCTCAAGGTAAATATGTCTACATTCTGCATTACAGATTTATATATACATATTCTATCACCAGCGTCACACACACACACACACACACACACACACACACACACACACACACACACACGCACGCACGCACGCACGCACGCACGTACACACACATACACACACACACACACTGAATTGCGTGTAAATTATGCAAATTTTCAAACATGAAATTTATGAAATATATGCGAATTTAGAAATATATGACATTTATGAAATGTATGCAAATTTGGAAATATGCATAATGTTATTTAAATGTGTTTAATATATATATATATGAAAACTGTGTATGTATTAACAAAAAAACTTAAGAAGGTTATCAAAAACTCAGAATACATAAAAATCGTAGATTTTGAAAGATAAAACGGTATTCTGAGATGTGTGCCAAATATGAAATTTATATGAAACATGAATTTCTAAAACGCCAGCCTTAAATTAAAAATCATGAAATCTGTATAACGCATGAAATGTGACTGGATTATAAAATATAAGTAAATAATTTTCAAGCAATTAGTTAACATGATCTTGTTTCAGTCATTAGACTACGGCCATGCTGGGGCACCGCCTTGAAGGGTTTTGCCGAACGAATCGACCCCAGTACTTATTTATTTTTTTTAAAGCCAAATACTTATTCTATGGGTCACTTTTGCCGAACCGCTAACGTACGGGTACAGAAACACATCAACACCGGTTGTCGAGCGGTGGTGGGAGACAAACATAGACACAAAGACAAACACACACACACACACACACACACACACACACACACATATATACACATTAGGCTTCTTTCAGTTTCCGTCTACCAAATCCACTTACAAGGCTTTGGTCGGCCCGAGGCTATAGTGGAAGATACCTGCCCAAGGTGCCACGCAGTGGGACTGAACCCGGAGTCATGAGGTTGAGGAGCAAACTTCTCAGCACACAGCCAATTAAAATGTTAAATGTTATAGAAATGGAGATAAATTATAACTTATTTACAAACTATGAAATCTGTGCAAATCATGAAATGTATGCATTGAATGAGCAGTTACTGTAATGTTCTTTTCGTTTTTATTGATGTCAGGCATATAACATCGAGATGGACAGAGAACTAAGTCACACCAAGTTAGCTGCCGTACTTGAAGATGAGTTGCTGTTTACTGCTGATCATAGTCCCAAGTTACAGGCCGCCATTATCACCTGTCTCCAGGAATGCAAAAATCTGAGGTGAGATGTTCCTTAACAGATTGTTGGTTTCATACGTGTCTGTTTGCTTCTATTTATAGTACAGAAAGTCCAAATATCTGCTGCATGTTGGAGTGTGTCCGTGCGCGCGCATGAGCATGCATGCTGCAGTAAAAAATTACTAGAGTGAATATTGCGAGTGAATATTGTCAAAGTAAAAGCTACCCCGGTCTGTTAATATTGTCTCAATTAAGAAGGCGGCGAGCTGGCAGAAACGTTAGCACGCCGGGCGAAATGCGTAGCGGTATTTCGTCTGCCGTTACGTTCTGAGTTCAAATTCCGCCGAGGTCGACTTTGCCTTTCATCCTTTCGGGGTCGATAAATTAAGTACCAGTTACGCACTGGGGTCGACGTAATCGACTTAATCCCTTTGTCTGTCCTTGTTTGTTCCCTCTATGTTTAGTCCCTTGTGGACAATAAAGAAATAAGGAACGTTAGCACGCCGGGCGAAATGCTTAGCGGGATTTCGTCCGTCTTTACGTTCTGAGTTCAAATTCCGCTGAGGTCGACTTTGCCTTTCATCCTTTCAGGGTAGATAAAATAAGTACCAGTTGAGCACTGGGATCCATATAATCGACTTATCCCTTCCCCTGAACTTGTGGCTTTGAGCCAAAATTTGAACCAATAGTGCCTTTATCAATGTTACCTAAAAGTTACTTTAGTCAATTTTTTTACCAGTATTGCTTTAGTCAAGATACTTCACCAGTCAATCGTTCCTCGGCAATAGTTGCTTCAATTGATGCTAATTTCGTCTGTGAAATTTGCTTCAATATTTCTTTTGCTCTAAGCTATTGTTACTTCAGTAAATGCTGCTCCAGTCAATGTTGCTCCAACCAAAATTGCTTCAAAGTTGCTCGCATCAATTCAATTCCAGGCAATGATTTAACAGTGATTTACTTCAATATTCTGTGGTTGCTTTAATGTTTAAATTATCGTCTCTCTCTCTCTCTCTCTCTCTCTCTTTGTCTCTCCCTCTCTGTCTTTGTCTCTCTCTCTCTCTCTTTGTCTCTCTCTCTCTATCTCTCTCTTTATCTCTCTCTATCTCTAATTATGCTTATCAATAATATTTCAACTATCGTTACCTCAACGTGTTACCGTGGTTTATCTCTCAACAGGTGTCTACTGGAAGAAGCATCTCAGGAGAAAGATCGTCTCATTATTGGTCTGCGGGAATCGAACATACGCAGTCAGATCTTGGCTGAAGAAGATGATGAGAGACATGCCGCTTTAGAGAAAACTCTGCAACATAGACTACAGTGAGTTCCAACTTTGGCTTCAACACCACGCCTTCCTATTGTTTCATTCTCCACTTTTCAATAAAATCCCATTCATTGCAACTTTAAACAATTCCAGATTTTCTAAAATATGAAACTAAAAAGGAAGCTTTTATGTATTTTCCATGAGTTATTTTTATGTGTTGAAGGCTGGAGTATATTTAGGTACCAGAAAGGGATTTTCATGAGATTCTTTTTAGAGTAGATGTACATCTATCTATCTATCTATCTATCTATCTATCTATCTATCTATCTATCTATCTATCTATCTATCTATCTATCTATCTATCTATCTAAGTTCCTGGTGGGGTAGAAAGATAGGTTGTTTCAGATGCACCACTTAACCCGAGTTCTAGGCTACCAACAATATCGGATTACAAGGTAATATTAAAATTCTTCAGAAGTAGAAAATCCTGGTTTCACGACGCTAAAACCATTGTGTGAGTTTAGAGCGCACTTTTGATGCAAATCTGAAGAAGAGCCG
>NC_142950.1:24897885-24917885 GCF_046866305.1 Octopus bimaculoides | reverse complement strand
ACACACACACACACATATACATGTATACACACACACACACACACACACACACACACACACACACACATATATATATATATATATATATATATATATATATATATATACATACGTGCATAATACACATAGATACATACATAGATACATACATACATACATGCATGTATACTTAAAGACAGACACATACGCATACATAGATATATACATGCAGCAAGTATTGAATACCTAACCCAGGAGCTGGTCACTAGTTCATTGTCTTTATTCATTGATCTACTTCTTCATTTTAACACCTGTTTTACCCATGTTGCAGATCGCGATGAGTTTAGCCAGATGCAGCGAGAACTGAAGCAACTGAAAAAGAACATCGAGATCGAACATAAAGAAATCGAACACGCTTACCTGATAGAAATTGCTCAGATCGAGGAAAGACATAGCTATGAGATGGCAGAAACTTTGAAGCAGGCTACCAAAGAAAAGGTAAGACTTTGTTTGTTTGCTTTTTTGTTGTTGTTTAGCCCAAGGTTAGTCCTGGTTGAACAAACCTATGATTAGAAATAGTAAAAGTCTGTAACAATTCAGACAACTTCATCTTAGAAACACTTATTAGGGCGTTGATTTGACGGTAGAATGGCAGAATCGATAAAGCTTCCGAAAAATATCATTGTAGTGTTTATTCTGAGCTTTTCGTTCTGAGTTCAAATCCTACCAAAGTCAGCTTTGTCCTTCATTCCTTTGGGGGGGGGGGTCAAAGAAGTTAAGTAACCGCCGAACCACTACTCTTATAATAGTCTTTAAATGAGGTACAAAGGTAACAATTTGTGGGGATAGAGAACAGCCGATTATGTAGACCCCAGTACTTTACTGGTATTTCTATTTCATCAATCCAATATTACATTGCTACTTTATGCTGTCGGCCGTAGAGGAATGAAAGGCAGAATTGATAACGACGGATTTGAACTCAGCACGTAAAGAACCAAAACACGTAATTCAATGCATTTAGTCTGACGCTCTTACAATTTTGCGAATCCACTGCTCCAATAATAATAATAATAATAATGGTGATGATGATGATGATGATAATGATAATAATAATAATAATAATAATAATAATAATATTTTTTAAAAAAGGATTGACGTAACTCTTCACGAAGGTAAATAGTCAAAACGAAAATAATAATAGTAATAATAATAATAATAATAATAATCCTTTCATATTTTTGAAAGGATTGAAAAGTTGGGTTTTGAGTTGCTGGGACAACCTGCATACAGTCCAGATCTTGCCCCTTCCAAGTATCACCTCTTTAGACCACTCTAACATCCTTTACGAGCTCGTCATTTTGCTACGGACGAAGAAGCGAAGCACAAGAAGTGGGGCGTAAATGGTTGTGCGCAAGCTTGTAGACCACTTCAAGAAGTGCATGGAAAGGCATGGAGACTATGACGAAAAATAATGTAATTGTTCAATTCCTGCTTTTGTTTTGATAAATTAGAGATAAGTGTGCGTATAATTTTTTGAGTTACTTTCATATAATAATTAATTGCATCAAAATTGTATTATCAGGAAAAATTGCTGGAAGAGCAGGCCAAACGACAACAGGAACGTCTCGCTAAACTGGAGAAAGAGTTACAGACTCAGTTTGCTATTGAGAAACAAGATCTTTTATTGAAACACGAATCTGAGAAAAATCTTCTTGAGCAGAAACTGGCTGAGGACAAGATCCGTTTGACAGAAATGTAAGCACTGTTTCACTTTTACACAACATGATTGAGTGAACACACATACGCATATCTTTCAATATATACGAGGCGGTGCCGTAAAGTACCCTGTTTTGGGTAAAAGAAAATACTGGGAGATGAGATAATTATGATTTTATTCAACATATTCTCTTCCCAAATTCACACACTTATTGCAGAAGCCCTACAGTTTTTTCTAAGCCCTGTAAAAGAACTCGGAAGGTTGGGCCTCCAACCAGGCCTTTCGCGACACTCTTAAAACCAGGAACTTTTCAGCACTCCCTTGCCTGTGTATATATATATATATATATATATATATATATATATATATATATATATAGACACATGCGCTTGCATATATATACACACACATACAAGCACACATATACACATATATACACACATCTACTCATATAGACATACACACATACACACATCCAAGAACATGCACACATGCACACACACACATACTCATATCTACATAAGTGTACACACTCAAACATTGTTTAGACTCAGATTGACTCTAATAGAGCAGACCTTTCAGCTATGGCCACTATTCTACATCAATATATCCTTCTATCGGCGCCAGGCAACTATATTCAGGTTACTCCTTGTCCGTATTGTCTGTCGTTAGGTTTCACCCTAGGTTAATCATGATAGCGCAGACTATCTTAAAGGCCCTCCAAATAGGACCAGCCGGTTTTTTTTTAGAGATATCTACAGCTACATTGTCTCAATGTATCTTTTTTTTCTTTAAGACCATAGGTTGTGATTCGAGGGCTATTCGGCTGATATTTCTAGCAATTTTGAAAGACCATGTTGAGGTCTATAATTTGAAAGACCATGTTGAGGTCTATATAGAACTGCAATAAACATAGAATTGTCTGATATGTTATCTATAAAATATAGAAGTATAATACTACTAGTTACTCATCATACGATGGGTAAATTTGGAAGTATACGTTTGCCAGCCATCTGTCTATCTATCTATCTATCTATCTATCTATCTATCTATCTATCTATGAGTAAGGAATGTATTTAGGGAGGAATTCACTTTGAGATTTCGTTTTATGGTAGGGAGATTTCAGAGGGTAAAGTGTTTAGTTACGGTTCAGGAGTTTACAATAGAGCGGCACTGTACCAGAAAATATGACAAAAACTTTTGAAGATATAAATATAAAAGATACCACGAAACTAAAATGGCTGCCATTTAATAAAACAAGTATGTCTCCTCTCTAGGCACCAGCTCTGGAACCAATACCCCAATTGGCTACCGTGGCTGCTTTTGCTAAGTAGCTTATTTGTCTATGTTGTCTTTACGGATCCTCCTAGATGAACAGTAAGTACAAATTACGCAATAGCAACAGTAAAAAAAACAATAAAAAATACACTTCTCTTAAAAAAATAAACACTGAAAAATACACCTCTCTTATTAAAAAAACAATAAAAAGAAATGAATGAAACTGTGTAATAATAATCGCTTGCTTTTCACCACATACTGTAGTGCGCTCATAATTACTGCTTTATATCTTATAAGGGGTAGGTGAGAGGGTTTGGTGAGAATAAACTCTGGTTGTATATAATTCTCATTCCTTTCCCGACTTCACGTGTGTCAGCGATTCAAAATAAGTGGGTTGGTTTTAGACCGAAATATTTCCTAGCGCTGGTCCTTTAGCCCTTTGACTCCAGACCCTCACAACAAATGTAAACTGCCTACACACACACACACACACACACACACACACACACACACACACACACACACACACACACACACACACATCCTCTTTATGTACGAAGCACTCTTATCTGTATTCATACCTTGCACTCTATGGTTGCTTAGAATCGTTAGCACGTTTTCTGTTCCTCTGGCAAGAGCTATATTGTTGGTGCTTTTGTAGGCGCTGTGGTGGTGGTCGTAGTCAGCGCCTCTGTTGTTGTTGACATTGTTTGTCTCTCGTGTAGTTGTTGGTGGTGGTGGTGTTTTTGCTGGAGTCCTATTTGCTTTCTTTTCTTGGGGCTGCTTGTGTTGTTTGTTGGGGGTTGTTTCAGTTGTTGTGGTGTGGGTGGTGCTTGTATCAAGAGGATAGTGCCCTCCTCCTGTTTTAGTTGTGGGAAGAAGGCTTTCAGGTGCTTATTCTGTCCGCATTGATGATATCTTGGCCTTCTTCTCTCAACAGTGACGGTCAGCATAGTGCCATCTGGAAGGCTGAGTTGGTCAGGAATTTGTTCCAAAACGTCTTGGTTTATTTGGACCATTATTTACAATTCCTGACCATTCCAGTTATTTTTCTGATTTTCTCCTCCAAGTTGAGAAGGACGGCCGTGAAGTATGCATTTAGATAAAAGACATAAATCTTATTATTTATAAGCTTTGCTTGTAGATAATGCAGACTAGGTAAAAATATCTCATTGTTCTTTTATATAAACAGAAAAATAATTACAATGTTATATTTTCTCATATGCTATGGCTTTCAGATAATTAACATTTATGTACGTTATGTATATTTGCTATCAATACATAAGTAAGGATGGTTAATGATAACAGTAATGCGTATGCATGCATGCATGCATGTATGTATGTATGTATGTATGTATGTATGTATGTATGTGTGTATATATATATATATATATATATATATATATATATACATATACACACACATGCATAGATATTTTATTAATATTTTATTAATGAATGTCATCAAATATAAATAATACGTGTATACGTATATACATACATATATACATAAGTACATACATACATATATGAAAAAACTACATCTCTTATAATGATATTTTTGATATATATATATATATATATATATATATATATATATACATATACACACACATGCATAGATATTTTATTAATATTTTATTAATGAATGTCATCAAATATAAATAATACGTGTATACGTATATACATACATATATACATAAGTACATACATACATATATGAAAAAACTACATCTCTTATAATGATATTTTTGCTATATATATATATATATATATATATATATATATATATATATATATATCTATGTATACACAGATATATATATATCTATGTATACCTTACATAGATATTTTATAAATTATGGAAAAATAAGTTTAAGTGATGAATGTATCTTTCTTTCTTTCTTTCTTTCTTTCTTTCTTTCTTTCTTTCTTTCTTTCTTTCTTTCTTTCTTTCTTTCTATACTAGATATGAAAATACGTTTTCATTATTAATATATTTCACAGTAAACTTGCAAGACCTTTTATTTATACATAGATATATGCTTACTTATATATATATATATATATATATATATATATATGTGTGTGTGTGTGTGTGTGTGTGTGAGTGTGTGTGTGTGTGTGTGTGTGTGTGCGTGTGTGTGTGTATACTTATACATACATACATATTTTTATAATGTGGTTTCTGTATATGTCGCCTTAGTGTTCTGCACTAATACAGTGTGTTATATAGTACCACGGAATGGGGTAGACATCAATTGTCTCCATTTGATCTATTCCCAAATACTTTGCCAACAATTATAACCAATCCAAAACAACTCTTAACGAAGTTTTCAACAATTTCCCGTGACTCCACGAACTCACGAACGACACCTTTCGACTTCCTGCGATTTCTCATCTCTTATTCTTTTTTTATTGGCCACACAGGGCCTAACGTCCCCGTACCTCAGCTTCGGGTGGCCAATGTTTCTCTGCCCTTTTCGGAGAGCTTGTCGCAGGGCAGAGAAACATTAGCTGCTCGGAGCTGAGGTACGGGGACGTGTGCAGGAGGGACATGAAGGCACTTGCCATCAACACCAATTCCTGGGAGGATCTCGCAGCCGACCGAACCAGCTGGAGAGGCACTCTTCACAAACAACTGAGGACCGGCGAAGAGAATCTGAGGGTGGCGGCAGCTGAAAATCGAGCCCGCAGAAAAGAAACGACAGCCAACAGACCGGATTCAACGTATAGGTGAGACCTCTGCAAACAAGACTGCCACTCTTGCATCGGTCTCTACAGCCACAGGAGGCGTTGCAAAAACGGAATAGACAACTCAACGAACGGATGACATCATCCATGGTCAGTCATGACCGACGGAGGCCTAAAAAAGAAGGACCTAACAAAGAGGGGGCAGCACATGGTGGGAACAGAAAAAAGAAAAAACGGATGGAAAGGATGAATTAGATAAAATGGTAAATGAAATGAAGCCTTTCGGCCCCACCTCCAAGCGACTTCATTGAACTTGTTAATATAACTTCTTTTAAAAACATTATTTGTAACAGTTTAAAACACTATCTGTAACAGCTAACTTTCATATTTCATTTTTAAAGATAGCTTACTCGTTCTGGTACTGTGCTGGTGTCCATTTTCTTGACCCAGTGCTAATGCGTAAATGGACTTATTCTTTTGTATGTTGGGTCTTCCATACTTTAAAAATCTTTTTATAAAAGTGAAAGGATTTTGTCTATTTATTTATTTCGACTGTCCACCTGCGATGGTGACTAAATTGACTAGGAGCACTGTACACGATGAATATCCAGTACCAAACAATCTTAATCTCCATATTTAAACTGCATTAAAATTCGGCAAGCTTACCTTTACCCCATAACGAAGATGTTCTGGTGGAGATGAAAACGGAGACTGGCTGGTGTCAGATACATCGTTGCTGGAGACGAGTTGTGCGTGTGGTCAGTGGCGAGTGCCAAAGACCTAGAACAGTCGAGAACTGCCGTACTTATAGGAAATAATGGGCTCCCAGAAGCTGGTGATTAATTTCCCGAGTAAGGAAAAATATACTGTTGTGCTAACACGATTGGACAGCTGGAAGCCGACCAATACAAACAACAGGTTCGTTTAATCACGAGGTCATGTGACCGCTGGAACGAAAAGACCTCGTGGAGCCAAAATAGTGGGTATTTAAGCCTAGATGAGTCAAAGTGAAAGCATCTCACACAATGACAGTGTAAATCGCTTCTACTACAACCTATTTTGAGTTACTTAAAAGGTGGTGTTCCCTTCCTTCTCTTCTATTTGTTGATACCGTTGTTTCACTTTAAGGATGCTTATTTACCCATCCATTATGATATTTCGACTGTTGTCCATTGTTTCAAATACGTTTTAGCATTGTCGTTCTAGCCTTTTTTTTTTAAACAGTCACATATGATTCGTCCCAAAGAATCAACCTTTAAATAAGAGTTTTGCTTCCACTAGCGAAAGCTATACGTATCTTTCAGAAAGCTCCACACCAATTTAATTTTATGCGGCATTCGTTGTTACTTTATGCGCAGGCTATGTGGGAAGACAGAATAAAGGGGCTGTTTTTAGCTTATCTCTCCGAAAAAATAGCTCCCTTTCCTGTTGAGAAAAATAAACTCGCAGAGGGGAAGTTTCAACGTCTTCCTTCAATTTCCTTACACCATTTATGTAACTGTTTCTGACAAGAAATTTCGCTTTCATGTAAAACAACTATATTTTGTGGTTAATATCTATAATCTACTCCCAAAATACTTCAGTAGCTCTACTTTGCATCGCTTACAAACTTATATGTTCTATGATCATTAAAGTGCAACGATATCCACAATAACCAGCCTTCAATTTGATTTTCCGTTCCTAGGCTAATCGGATTCATAGATTGCCGTGCTACTCATAAACCTTCTCAGTAGTTCAATTATTTGGTGAAAAAATACCACCAAAGTAACTTAAACAGTCCAATGAACGGGTGCGTTTGCCAGTATATATATATATATATATATATGTGTGTGTGTGTGTGTGTGTATATATATATATACATACATACATACATACATACATATATATATATATATATATATATATATATATATATATATATATATATATATATATATATATATATATATATATATATATATGAATATATGTATGTATGTACATGTATACAATGTGTGGTGCAAAGTAAACCGTTTTTTTGCAACATGCCGAAGTGGTTACTGTAATAATGTGCTAGTTGTAAACAGATATTTTTCTTTTTCTCTGTGGACAGAACAAATGGATGAAACTGATCAGTTTCAAACCTTATTTGATTTCCATCAGAGATAAAATACCATTTGATCGGCACACAGAAATATATGAAACCAAAAATAATATATATTACTACTAAACAAAGTTGACTTTGTTCGGCTGATTAGTACGAGTGATATAAACAAGATTTTGTTGCTGTATTCTTCAACGTATCCATTTAATTAGACACCAACACGACACCAATTTTCCGCTACACCAGTGGTGTGAAACGAGATAAACTTATTCGTACAGTTTAGCTACCCGAGTTGGGATAAATTGAGTCAGTTTCGCTGCCTTTCAAGCTCATCAAGACTAATTTATCCTTCTCCTTCCTGAGATATCGAGACAAAGTTGTAGATGGTTACTTATTTAAATGTAAACAATTACGTAATCAGACAAAAATTCGTTTACATAATGGCCAGTATATGATGAACTTCTATTGATTGCAACAATTGGATTCACACATTTTACTGATTTTCAAGCAATCAGTTTTATATATGCAACAACTCTGTATTTATGTATGGTTATAAACTTAACCTCCCACCCACCAAAAGAAAAAAAAAACCGTTGAAGAAACATTGATAAAACAAAACACTATTTGATGTAGTCAAAACATTATTATAAACGACGATCTGTAGTTTGTCGTATTTGATAGTCGAAGAGAGAGAGAGAGAGGATTAAGAGTTAAAAATGGCGTTATCTAAAGAAATGTTTAGAATTTTCATTTCAAAACCTGGCAAGTAGTTTTTAGTAATTTGGTAAGGCAAAAACTGGTAACGTTTATTTTAATTTATGATGAATAAGAGATATCAGTTCTCAATGTTGAGTCGCCTCACATATTCACCCAAGTTCGAAAAAAATTGAAATATTTTTCTTATCAATAAGAATACAAAACAAAGAAACAAAGAGAGAGACAGAGAGAGCGAGCGAGAAAGATAGATAGATAGATAGATAGATAGATAGATAGAGAGATAGAGAGAGAGAGAGAGAGACAGAGATAGATAGATAGATAGAGAGAGAGAGAGAGAAAATACTATTTAATAGAGACAAAATTGAATAAATCCATAATAGAAAAACCTTTTAGAATGATGGAGGGGAGAGAGAGAGAGGGAGAGAGAGAGTGAGTGAGTGTACGAGAGAGAGAGAGAGAGAGAGAGAGAGAGAGAGAGAGAGAGAGAGAGAGAGAGAGAGAGAGAGAGAGAGAGAGAGAGTGTGTGTCTACTGCAGAAAATAGTTCATGCGTTAAATTGAAATTTGTGTAAAACTATTGTGTTGTTCAACATTTTGTAATGACTTACGGGGGTTAAAAATGGCAGCGGCGGCGGCTGAGAATTAGGTTCTGTGCTTTTATCTTTTTTTGTGTGTTTCACTAGCAAACTGGCTTTTTGCTTTTAACTATCCCCTTCTTTTTTTCTTTCCTTGACATCATATAAGCACATCTACACACACGCATACATACACGCATTTACATATATATATATATATATATATATATATATATATATATATATATATATATATATATATGCGTGTTTGTGTGTGTGTATCTATGTATATAGAAATCTATTCATGTATACACACAGATACACACAGATACACACACAGATACATACATACATGGCTGTATATATTTATTCATAACATAAATTTGCCTTGTCTCTAATAATTTTCATCGGGTGGTTTAGCTTGTACCATTATGTAAATGACTTTGCGTCTGGTTACACAATTGTTCCTATTTAAATATGTAGCCTCGTGCTGCTTTCTCTCGATATGTTGAGACGGATGTGATAATCAGTTATTTCAGATTAAACAATGAAAGTTTCAATGCAGCTTTTATTTCTGCTTTCCAATTCAATCTATTTCCTTTTGCATTCTATTTCCCAACATTTTCTTATTCTTTTTCTCTTTTCCCTTTTAAACACCTTCTGTCACTTATCTATCTATCTATCTATCTATCTATCTATCTATCTATCTATCTATCTATCTATCTATCTGTCTATCTGTCTGTCTGTCTGTCTGTCTGTCTGTCTATTATTTTCCTCACTCTCTATCCTGTTGTCTGTCTATTTCTTCTCCTCTCTGCCCCAGCCTCTGTATCTATTTTCCCATTTCTTCGTCTCTCTCTCTCTCTCTTCTGCCCCGCACCCCTCTCTATATCAAATGCTCTCCTCCTCCTCTTTCCCCCTACTCTCTCCCTCAAACCTTTCCTCTACCTCCACCCTAGTGTAATCTTGGTTCTATTATTGTTGTAGGTTACGTTCTGAATATATGGAAGATTTACAAAGGAAGATTCGTGAGCTAGAAAGATGTTTCAACAACGAACGAGAGCAATGGAAGAAACTCGGTTGGCCTGTGCGCCAGGAGTCGCCCGACACTAACCCTGTGGAATTAGCTCGGACTGCAGTCAGCCTACCCCTTGCCCTGGACAACGCTCCCAGTCCTGTCTCTGAGGGTTTCAGTGAAACTAGTTCTAACTCATTTACCACCATCTCTGTAGCCCACTCCACTGGTTCCGCAACACTTACTGATGTTGCAGTTGCCACTGTTAATACTGTTAGTAGTTGTAGTAGTATTAGTAGTGGTAGTGGTGGTGTCGGCGGTGGTAGTAGTGAAATTACTTTCGCCACTTGTTCTGTTTCGTCTAGTGTTGATAATCCTCCTCCATGTCCAAGTTCATTTCCAAAAAATGTTTCCTTCAACAAAGATAAAGACGAAGACGCCAGTATACCCACTGCCACTGATTCGACAGGTTCCAGAGCCATGTCCACTTTGCCGGATGATATTCAGGAAGTTACTTTAGAGTGTGTCCCACACCATTACTGCACAAAGAATACTCGGAACAGTGGAACGAAAGAGAATGAAGACATCATCGACAACGACAGGAACAACGACGAGAACGACGACGAGAACGACGGCGATGACGTGGACGACGACGACGACGACGACAGCAATAGTGGGGCCAGTGAAAATCTGGCCATTCAGAGAAGAAACAGCAAGACTATATATGACGATTATAAGGCAAACGACTCGAAATCCTGCGAAGACGACGTGGTTGATGGAAGCCCTGATATCCCTTCAAGAGAACCACAACCACAACAACAGCAACAGCAATCTCAACAACAGCGTCAGGAGCTAAGCGACGGAGACGAGAAGAAAGTGATTATACAGCTTTGTTGCATGGAACAACTACACAATGTAGACAACATTCATCTCCAGCGAATTTTTGACAAGGTAAGATTTTGTCATTATGTCTGGCATATATATATATATATATATATATATATATATATATATATATATATATATATATATATATATATATGGAGCAGGAACAAGGGTAATATTCTTTATGTTGCATATCTCGTTTCTCTGTTTGTTTTTTTCGTTGTTCGAAAAAAAGTTCGTTTTCTTCGTCTTTATGTTTTCGTTTATTAGAACATATTCAATTCCGAACAATATCAAATTCATTGCACCTACATTGGTTTCCATGTTCAACCAATTCAATTTTAGAAATTAAATTAAATCAAATTAAATAAAATTTTCATATCGAATATCGTTAATTGGGCATTTCGTCAAGGGAAGAATTTGATAGAAAGGAGATACATTCCAATGTGTATATATATGTGCCTATATAAATAAATAAATAAATAAATAAATATATATATATATATATATATATATATATATATATATATATATATATATATATATATATAGGCAAATCGGAAATAAAAAACAAACACAGCAAAGTCAAAAGGATGTACACAGTGTATGTATGATATTAGGTTGACGCTCAGTTTAAGACGGAAAAAAAGAGAGGTTGTGTGACGATTCGAACATGGTTCTTCGTCAGAAAGAGGAAAAAGGAAAGGTCCGAAGAGAAGGAAAAGAATAGTCTGAGAAAAACACTTGTGTGGTTACACATATACATGTGTGTGTGTGCGCGCGCGCCCGTGTGTGTGTGAGTGTGTGTGTAAGGATTCAATTGTTATAAAGATGCAGTAGAACCTAAGCACATCAACAGGTAGGACGCCAGAAATGGCTGGGCACGATAACACAGAGTTCTCAGGGAGGTAAACAATAATGAAGGTTTCGCGTCTTGATAGGATACTGCAGATAGGTAAGTACCAAATCCAATTTAAACTGTGGATCTGACTTTGGGGTTGGTTCAAGGTGTGGTGTAGATATAAAAAGAGAACACAAATGGCCTTTAAAATCACGGCAGCTGGTTTGATGCTTAGCAGTATTTCGTCCATCTTTACGTTCTGAGTTCAAATTCTGCTAGGATTGATTTTACCTTTCATCCTTTCCAGATCGATAAAATAAGTACCAGTTGAGCACTGGGGGGGCAATGTAATCGACTTACTCCTTCCCCGAACTTGCTCACCTTGTGCCAAAATTTGGATATGTCACAAAATATGGGTTTCAAATTTTTGCACAAGTCCAGCAACAAGTCGAGGGTGTGGTGGTAAGTTGTTGTGGAAGGATTCCTGCCATCCCCAAGTGACTAAAGGTGGACTGACTCATTATTATAAAGTAAAGAACTATGAGCGATTGGAGTTCGTGTTGGTAGCAGTTCACTGTGAGCCTTTGATGTAGAGTGATGAGTCTCGTGTAACAGTAATAGTAATATGTCGTGTATATACTTTCTTCCTCACTGATTCGTTATATTACATATCAAATACAAGGATATAAAATAAGTCGATTACATTGAATACACATCGACCGGATGAAAGATAAAGTTAACCTGAAAAGGTAAAGACAGACGAAATGCCGCTAAGCATTTACCCCGGCGTCCTAACAATTCTGCCTGTTCGCCGCCTTTATATGTCATAAAATATTGAGATTTGTATTATAATTTCAGGACATGGATGCTAAATTGAAAAATGCCTTCATTAAAGCGCTTACCAAACATCGAAATGAGGAACTGCAGAGATCAAACAAATTGGACCAGGACGAAACAGCAATTGAATATAACGACTTTGCTGACAGCCGGAAGTTCCCACGCTTGTGTAAATATAATAAATAGAACTTAATTTATTCGTGTTCATTTTTGTTTAAATTCTGTAAATTACCCTCATCCATCCGTGCATGTGTACTACTCTTTTTGTTGTTGTTGTTTATGTCTAAGTGTCTCCTCTACTGGATTTAAGGTAGGACAGTTTGCTGTGCTGATGACGCCAATTGACGTAGAAATAGGTGTTCCACAGCTGTCCTCTTGTCTTCAGTCAGACTGTCTTTTCCCCTCAATGGTATGTCGGTTTTGGAGAGGTTTTGATTCATAAAATTATCTTTCCTTCGCGTTTGGAGTTGATCGTAATTACCACGAGATAATTTATTTTGTCCTTACGTGAAGATTACTTCAGTAAATCAAGATTTTATTCTGTATCTTATTTGATATACCTTTATTCGGCTTTGTTATATCTATCTATCTATCTATCTATCTATCTATCTATCTATCTATCTATCTATATTCTATCGGGATCTTTTGCCGAACCGCTAAGTTACGGTTGTCAAGCGATGGACACACACGCACACACGCACACATACTCAAGTATATATATGAGTGTGCATGTGCGCGTGTTTATACATAAATACATATGTATACACACATGCATATATACACTCGTTATCATGTACACACACATTCATATATACACTCGTTATCGTGTATGATCACTTTCTGCCCTAAGGTAACAGATGTAGTTTTCCTTATCACGGGTTTCTATGACGATGATGACATACAAAAGTATGGTAAAACCCAAATTCCTCTTTCTAGACATCGGCGGTATTTCTATGCAGGAAGCAGCCATACACAGCTGAGCGGAGAATTCGGATCACGACTGCTGCTGCTTGAACACCGTCTTCTGCACTTCCACGTCGTAAAGTGGATCGGTGGTAAGCCGGATAGGTTTTAAGTCAACAACAACCTGTACTTAGTTGTATATTACGGTTGCAAAACAGAGTACGGTCAACCATACCAGCAATTAATATGTATGTACCACTTATCAGGAATGTGTTTAATATATAAAATTGGTGCATCCAATTATGTTTCACCGCTAAATTTAGTTGTTATTTAGGCAATGTGTTAGTGGATGGTTAATGCTTGTTTGTGATGTGGTACTGAAGAAGGAGCAAGAAATCCTGAAATGTGCATATACACCCATTACCTATTTTTCTCTCTTCGATCGCATTGTTTATATACACGTATTCATATATGAAACGTAACTTTCACTGCTGTCCATACCAGCAATTAATATGTAGTGTAATGCTTCTTCTATTTGGTTGACAAATATCAATATTTTACACACAGGGGTTAGAAGAGCATCAGACGAGCCGAAAACCAAATTGACACCATTACAACGATGTCGGGAAAAAGGTAATTCATTTCATTCATGCACGCATACTAACGCATTCACGCACAGAAGCACATACATGCACATATGTACGGGCAGACAGATACACACATGCAGACGCAAATACACATAAACGTACACGCACACATATAGATTCACTCACACATGCACAGACAAACACACACATAGAAACATACATTCATAAGTAGCGCTCAAATGATTTGAACTTACACTCCGAAATCATTACCGAGGGCTAAGTTCGCGTGGTAAAGAGTGGCTGTTAGAGGAATCCAGGTGAGCAGATTTGGAGATAATGATGCAAATAAACAAATTAAACTGTCGGTAAAGATTTCGACGTATAAATTCAAATCATTTGAGCGTTACTAAGTGTTTTCTATATAGAGATTCTCTCGATCTCATTTGTTAACTATATGGAGCTACTTAGGGTTTCATCTGTTGACTCTATACATATATACGTATATGCTTTTTTTGCCAGTTTGCAACATGTAGTTCTCTTCACTCTGACAGTTCCGTCCGTAATTTTTTGATACAATTCCTTCACATATAACTCATGTTACACTTTCTAACATCCTATTACAAACATGTTTCTAACGTGTTACTTTTCTGAAACAATGTGTAACTTTAAAAAACGTTTTCTGCTAGAAAATGTTCAATACATACAAAAAACACATACATACATGCGTAAAATATGCGCACATGAATGCATGCATACATACATACGTACATACATACATACATACATACATACATACATACATACGAGGTTTTGTTAGTAAGTGCTTAAAGGAGAATCTGGATAAACTGGGATTTTCAGAAAGAGAAATCGACCGGCTAATTCGTACATTACAAGTGCAATCTGTGAGTGGAACAGTAAAGATATGCAAGACTTTTCTCAAGTTCTCCCTACTCAGTGGAAGATTTATAATAATTAAAAAATAGAAGAGACGTACATACAGAAACTGTATATTGTAGTGGAAATTAGCTGCCCAGCGGATGTTAACGTAAAGTTAAAGATCAGCAGAAAGAAAATACCTACGCTAAGCTATTGAGAAATCTACAGTTACTGTACCCAGATTACAAGTTCAAGCTTGTATCTGTAATTATTGGGGGACTGAGAAATGTAACACACTCCCTAAATACCAATCTTGAGAAATTAGGTTTCTCAAAACCAGAAAGGAGAAGGCTGATTCGAAGACTGCAGATCCAAGCCACGACTGGAACTGTAAAAATCTGCAAACATTTTTCAGACGTTTATCATTTAAGTATATAAGCATGTCTCGACAAGTAACTACATGCATGAAAATACAAACATCAAACGAAACATACAAATCTGCACATGCACTGACTCTAAATACTGCACATAAACACATACATGCAAAAGTACTCTGTTGATGTTGAAATTCGAATGAAGGTGGTGAGCTGGCAGAAACGTTACCCCCCCGGGCGAAATGCTTAGCAGTATTTCGTCTGCCGTTACGTTCTGAGTTCAAATTCCACCAGAGTATACTTTGCCTTTCAGCCTTTCGGGGTCGATATATTAAGTACCAGTTACGCACTGGGGTCGACGTAATCGACTTAATCCCTTTGTCTGTTCTTGTTTGTCCCCTCTATGTTTAGCCCCTTGCAGGCAATAAAGAAATAAGAAGGAGCCTTGGATCTTGGTTAGAAACTGGCTCCTTCTCTGTTCAGAAGAAATCTTGAAATAAAACTGAATAGTAACATACATACATACACGCATACATACATACATACTTACATACATACACACATACATACATACATACATACATACATACATACTTACATACATACATACACACATACATACATACATTTACGATTAAGTTGGTTCGATAATAAGTATGACCATTGCTTGTTAAAAGCAAACATGATTCTTAAAAAATCCAGCGATCAAGCAGCAGTTTTTATTACGTCTATCACATAAATGTCTCTTCTCCAGCGATCAAGCAGCAGTTTTTATTACGTCTATCACATAAATGTCTCTTCTCAGTTAAATGATATGCAGAATCAGGATATTTAGCCTTGCGCGCAGATAAGTGTCTTTTCAGATCACTGATAGAAAGACAACGTTTACAACGCAATTGGCAGACATATGACCTTTCAGGTTGCGCTGATGATTTAAAAAATTATTAGCTTAATTGGTTCATGTACACACACACACACACACACACACACACTCACACATCTATATATAGTATAATCTAGCGACATAAAGATCTACTTCTCTCTCTCTCTCTCTCTCTCTCTCTCTCTCTATATATATATATATATATATATATATATATATATATATATATATACCTGAAATCGATAGGGATATGCTTATCGATTTTGAATATTTACTGTCTCTACTATGTCCATCACCTTAATCTCTACGACAACCGATTGCGTCAGCCTCACAGCCATGACCCTCACCACAACCATCATAACCACCACAATTACCATCTTTACTACTGCAGTTGCCTCCATCATAGCAATCACCACCACCACCACCACCACCACCACCACCACCACCACTACCGTCACCACCCTGATCACCGCTAACACCTCCTTCACCGACACCACCACCACCACCACCACCACCATCACCACCATTCTCCACCATGATTATTACGATTACTACGATGACGACGCCTCCGCCTCCGCCTCCGCCTCCGCCTCCGCCTCCGCCTCCGCCTCCGCCGCCGCCTCCGCCGCCGCCGCCGCCGCCGCCGCCGCCGCCTCCGCCTCCGCCTCCGCCTCCGCCGCCTCCGCCTCCGCCTCCGCCGCCTCCGCCGCCGCCGCCGCCGCCTCCTCCGCCGCCTCCGCCTCCGCCGCCTCCGCCTCCGCCGCCTCCGCCGCCTCCGCCGCCTCCGCCGCCTCCGCCGCCTCCGCCGCCTCCGCCGCCGCCTCCGCCTCCGCCTCCGCCGCCGCCTCCGCCGCCGCCGTCGCCACCGCCGCCGACGCCACCACCACCACCACCACCACCACCACCACCACCACCACCACCACCACCACCACCACCACCACCACCCTTCCCCACCAATCCCCTCCCCCACTCCACCTCATAGCTAATGCTATAATCGGGTTTGCATTTTTCTTTTTTTCATTTTCCAGTTCTGAAGATGGAGAATGATCGCAGGTTGCTGACACAGAAATATGAAGACAAACTGCGTCAACAAGATCGAGAAATACAAAAACTGAGAAATAAATTTGTTGAGATGTCAGACACACCGAAAGATTATTCTGTTAAAGTTAATAAATCCCTGAAGTATATCTTAAATCTGTTGTAAATTAAAAAGGGATACCGTAGAGTTACATAATACTGTGTTATTTCAAAACGGTAGTTCTCAACCATTTTTCAACTATGTACCCCTTTGATTACTATTTTACTCGGGTAGACCCTTATAACCATTCGATGTTTAAAATTTTTTAAATATTTTTATCATTAAATATAAAATTATATTATCAAATGCTTATTTAAGGCGGCTAGCTGGCAGAATCGTTAGCACGCTGGGCGAAATGCTTAGCGGTATTTCGTCTGCCGTTACGTTCTGAGTTCAAATTCCGCCGAAGTCGACTTTTCCTTCCATCCTTCCAGGATCGATAAATTAAGTACCAGTTACGCACTGAGGTCGATGTAATCGACTTAATCCCTTTGCCCGTCCTTGTTTGTCCCCTCTATGTTTAGCCCCTTGTGGACAATAAAGAAACAAGAATCGTTAGCATGCCGGGCGAAATACTTTAACGTCCGCCTTCCATGCTGGCATGGGTTGGATGGTTTTCACAGGACGCAACCTGCTTTAAAGCTGCGTCGAGATCTAATGTCTGATTTGGCAGGGTTTTTACAGCAGGATACCCTTCCCAACACATTTTTTACTGAGGATACTGGGTGCTTTTTTGTGTGGTACCAACACGAGTAAGGTCACCATTCAACTTGTAAAACTAAAAGGCTGAAAGGGAGCCTATAACTAAAGGAAAATAATAAAAGAGAGAATGAAAATAATAAGAGAGAGAGATATAGATAGATAGAGAGATACAGATAAAGAAAGAGAGAGAGAGAGAGAGAGAGAGAGAGAGAGGATAATTTCAAGCGCGGAACTGAGGAAATGCGAGTTATAGATTCTTTGAACCCATTGGCTGATAGACTTTCTACCATCTTCATTTTGTGTACTTGTGCTTCTTCGTGATAAGATTTTATGATTCCTTTGTCCAATTTTTACAGACGGCTGTCACCAAACTTGGGTACCATTTACTGTTCCCGCGTCAGAAATACAATAAATCGACCCAAACTGATCGCAGGGGCCATCTGCATCGAAACATGTCGGATTTACATCTCAAGTGTTTCTACCAAGAAGAGAAATTATATAACTTGGAGAAAGAACTTTCGCAACGAGAGGAACATTCAACCACTATCATGAAAAGTAGGTGTTGATCTAAAGTTGAACCTATTCCTCATTTGCTCTCAGCTCACCCTCCCATCTTTATCATTGTTAATATTGTAGAACAATGTAATAATAATAATAATAATAATAATAATAATAATAATAATAATAATAATAATAATAAAAAAATAATAATCCTTTCACCTATAGGTACAAAACCTGGAATTTTATAGGAGGGACAAGCCGATTAGCTTGACCCAAGTGCTCAACTTGTACTTATTGCATCAACTCCGAAAAAATGAATGGCAAAGTCGACTTCGGCGGAATTTGAGCCCAGAACGTAAAGACGGACGAAATGCTGCTAAGCATTTTTCTCAGCGTAATAATAATAATAATAATAATAATGATAATAATAATGATAATAACAATAAATACTCTGATGCAGTACGTGGCAGCAGCTCTCATGGCTTTTAATCTTAACTGATTTAAAGTGTTAACATGTACATGTTTTGTCTTGGTATAGAAGATGGGTTACAGCAAATATTCTGCCCAATATTACAGATTTGCTTGTCAGTTGTTTGACCATAACTAGCTGACCATGCCCCTTGGTGGCTGACAATATGTGTATCTCTGATCACGAGCAGGAGTAGTGAGGAGCATCATAGCCATTTGTTGAGAGGAATTCTTTGGGGTTTGAATAATTCACCTCTGGAAACATGGGTGTCCCCGTTCATCATCCATAAACAAACCTTATTGAGACACCTTTTGAGGAGGATGGGTTACTCGACTTGAAGAAAATTCTAACGGGGTCCCCATCTGCAAGGTCATGCACTGTTTATCTTGATATGAGATCACAATGTCACGCACATATGATTGTGATGTATGTGCCTGGTGTATCCTTATCAGATGGATATATTTGATTTCGTATATTTGTATCCCATTGTCACTTTAATGGCATGTGCTACTCTCTCATTCAATAATAATATTTATTATTGTTGCTGTTGTTATGAAAAGTGGTGGAATGAAGAATCGTTCGAGTGGCAGAACAAAATATTTTGCGGTTTCTGTTTCGGTCTTCACTGTCTGAGCTTGAATTCCACTGATATTGACTTGTCTTTTATCCTTCAAGATCAATAAAATAAAGCACTGATCAGTATGATCGACTACACGCCTCCCTACTTAGACTACAATCTATATTAGAAGTCAATAATAACCAATATTTATATCTATATTATCTTTCGATTGTGGAGGCGCAATGGCCCAGTGGTTAGGACAGCGGACGCGCGGTCATAGGATCGCGGTTTCGATTCCCAGACCGGGCGTTGTAAGTGTTTATTAAGCGAAAACACCTAAAGCTCCACGAGGCTGCGGCAGGGGATGGTGGCGAACCCTGCTGTACTCTTTCACCACAACTTTCTCTCACTCTTTCTTCCTGTTTCTGTTGTGCCTGTAATTCAAAGG